>NC_056745.1:1441182412-1441207412 GCF_019279795.1 Protopterus annectens
GCTAAGGCTCAAAAGTAACTATTTGTAATGACATACTTAGTCAGATGAGGATGTAGATATTATTAAAAGCTTTACAAACAGTTCTTCTCGTCCCAGATGTACTTGGCTTAGAAAACTGCGTAAAGTCGGACATTCGAAGGCGTCTGAAAGTAAGGAGCATCAATAGTCGCACGTAACATCATGCAGTGATTGGTAAGAACAGTTCAACGACACAAGGTCGAATGCTAAAATGCAATTCACTTAGAATGAAAGGAGTCTCACTGACACTGTATCTTGCAGGGGTACAATCTCCCCTGTAAACCCCAGTGTACCTCTAACTTTTTACTAATATATTTTTACTCTCCGGTCATACAGCCTTGAAGTAAGAAATTATTTTTTTTTTTCCATAAAAGCCAAGTATTTTCTTTTAGTACAAGTCTGTTACATGCCATGATTAATCTCATCTAATGGATCTTAAGGTGCTTCATGTTCAGTTTGTTTAGGCAAACTGTTTCTCTTAAGTACAAAAAATATATAAAAGGATCCAAGGACGACCAAAGGGCTCCGAAACAAATCCGTCTTTAATGTACAAAAAGTAAAAGCATAAACGCTTTCGTAGCAAAACAACTTCATCAGATGCATATCACAACTAAAAATTCAGGTCATTAAATAGACTAGTTTAAAAGATCACATGACTAGGAAGATTACTCTCTTAAAAGGCACACATCATGAAAACACTCATGAACAGTATATATATATATATATATATATATATATATAAATATATATATATATATATATATATATATATATACACCACAATAAAAACATCCAAAATTCAATATTAAAAATATATATATATATATATATATATATATATATATATATATATATATATATACACACACATACACACAAATATATCAAGAAAATAAAATTGTATATATTAATTAAGAATGTATATATTAATAATAATTCAAAATAAATAAATGCCAGATTATCTTCTATTCAGTGGTCTGGCTTTAAGTTTGGGTCTCAAAGGTACTCTGTCATTCAGGCCATTTTAATAATCCCCACGCATTCTAACTATCCATTTGGCTTCCAACTGTTTAGTTTGATTCCTAATGTCACCTTTCCTGATGTTTTCAGAAATACATCCTATTACCATAAACTTAAAAGAATGAGAAACATCTGTATCCACAATATGCTTAGATAGAGCACTGAGTGTATCACCTTTACCTATATGTTAATAGTGTTCCTTAATCCTATCTCTGAGTGCTCTATCAGTTTTACCGACATAGAATTTTGTACAAACTGAACAGTGAGCCAAATAAACCACAGGGGCACTACTGCATGTCACAGTGACACTGAAACTATATGTTCTGTTTTGATCAGGATGGTTAAATACACCAGTACTGTCAATATATTTACAAACTTGACAATGACACATGCAGTAGTGCATCCATGATCCATATCAGATGACACCCTCTTTACATAGCATCTATATCACGTTATCGAACGTTAACTTAATCGAATCAACAGAGGTCGAACTTTATTGATTGATTAAGTAAAACATCGAATAATGTAAAAAAAACAAAATAAAAAAAAAACAATAGCGTAGGCAGGGAGCAAGCCCCCCTGCACCCCCCACACCCCCCTACTTAAATTTACCAACGCTGAGGCCGCACTACATTGAGGTAAATGGAAATCTCCCCTTATGGAGATTTCTGTTTACTTGCACGATGTTCTTCACTTTTGATATTGTCGTGCAGACAATATCAGACTCGATATTCTCAGCTTACAACAACATGAAGTAGACCCTTTGTATCATCCTGTGTTTCTTCTCTCTAAAGCAGTTGAAATCAGGAAAATTTAGTTCACTATGAATGAGTGCACACTGCTATAAGAAATGCAATGTGCATGAAAGAGTGAACAAAGCTATGTGTATGTACTGCTGTGATGCTGCATGCCGCTACCACTGAGTACACAGGTGTTTACCACTGGTGCATTTCCTATCATCTGGCATCCAGCATGTTTAGTAGTATGTTCTTTGACTGCTTGCTCTATCCCAGGTACCACTCATAAGGTCTTAATAGAGGCTTAAATTTCACAGTAACAAGGAGTTTGTGTTGAACTTACTGCAGTCTTTTGGAATGTGATTTTTTAAGAATTGCACCAATAGATCCATGCTTTAACATGCCTTAGAATACCAATAACAATTTGTTGGTGCTGAAAATGCAGGGGTACATCTCTACCACTCTCTGAGCTTATTATGTCACCATCTCATGTAATATCATCCTATCGGTATAAATCAACACTCTGTGAATGTTCATAATAGTAACTGCTAGATGTGCCACTGAGAAGGTGCAGGAGTGATCACAGCTGAGTTTCTGTGTCTTTCCATGCACCCATGTGGACAGTTTGTCAGCATTACAGTTTTGCTTATTTCCCACATACTTAGTATTTTAAGTGTGTCTCCAAACATGCTCCAGTACAGTTATCAGTCTGCATTCAGTTAGTTTCTAGGGCTTAAAATTCAATTGACTAGTTGCAATCAGATACCGTTACGATTCTCAGTTCATGTGGGTGTTAATGGATATTACATGGATACTCTGCATGCCAGGCTAAAGTTTTCCAATCAACAGAGGCATTCGTTAAAGGGCATAAAAAAATCAGTAATTTTGCCTTTTGGAAATCGTGCACTTAGCTATGTCAGAATGAGTTAATGTCTCATTTGTGATGACATTTGTCACCCTGAAGACCTATATGCAACAGTTAATGTATCCCAGGCTGACTTGTTCTGTAATAAGGAATTTGTTGTGTATAACACCATATAAATGTTATTTCAAATTCAGTGATATTGATTCATCAGCTCAGGTAAAGACATCTGTCACACATTTTTGGTCTACATGTCTTTACTAAACCATTTATTTTATCTGATGATATTATCAGTTCATTTTACTTCTGTAATATTCTCACAGTAAACAAAGAATTCACGTGTGTCATTTGACTAACAGAATGTCATCAAGGTATGACAGCATGTGTGAGATTCCCTGTCAACAAATGGGTCATACTTTCTGCCATATAGCCAGCCTATACACTCTTCCAAATGCCAGACTGTTATACCAGGGCGTTTCTTTTATGGATGAAATGATAAAAAACTGCTTTATTGTTCCATCAGGCTTCAACTGAGGGCATGCTTGTGGCAGGTCATTATATATACAATATTGTCCCCTTCATAAAGGGAAGTAACAATATCTTCTCTACTGGCAATGAGTGCTATATAATATACTGCACCAGAGTTACAATGGCATTAAATACCCCCAAATTTAATACTTTTTGTCCCAAATGACTCTTCTGTGTGTGTAATCCTGGACTGAAATCATTGACAAAGTATTTCCAGTATATAACTACATTTTTACTTTTATCAGACTTCTTCTTGGATAAACTAAACAATATTTTGATTATTGTCAGTCAATGTGTGCAATTTTAAGCATGTCAGTTATAGCTTTTGGTTATCAGTAACTGGATTGGTCCTGTGTGAAGCAAAGTCCACCACATCGTGAAAACACATCCTGTGGTTCCTGTCATTTTTGTAATCCTTTCATCATATATTTTTCTTTCTTTGTAAATTACACATTTATATATTTTATTTTTTTATTTATCCTCTATTGACCAGGTTAGTTTCGCTAGGCTAGTAGCCTCTTTTCAGGCAAGACTTGAGGCAGTATTTATACATTCTTAAAAAGTGACATTTTTACAATATATTTTTACATTATATTGTCCAGTTTCAATATCTCTGATCTATGAGGAATCTTTCTTGATCTACATTATGTTCTTTTCTTGGGAGAATCAAAACACAGTTTATTTACTCGGCATTCAGTTATATCTTTTTGTAACTTAGTAGCACGTCCAGTAGCTATTCCTGCCAACACTGTTGTACTGGCAGCTTGTTGCTTTTACTGAAAACAAATTATTTTGCGTTGTTTCATAGGACATTTCACACACGCGCACACACACACACACACACACACACACACACACACACACACACACACACACACACTCACTCACAAACACACACTCACTCACAAACACACACACACACACACACACACACACTCACTCACAAACACACACTCACTCACAAACACACACACACACACACACACTCACATACTATCTCTTTCATAAATAAATTCACTGATTGGTGCAAATTACTTATATTCATATAACAGTCTTAACAATCAGAATTGTAATGGTAAATTCATTGTCTTTGCATTTAACATTTTCAAATTCACTATAAAATCAATATCTGCTTTGTTTAATTTCTCCAGACATCTATTAATATATTTCTTCCAAGTGTATACAGGTATAATTTTCCTTTAGTTCTCTCATTGAATCATTAGTAACATAATCACTAGTGCATGGTTGGTCAGCACAAAGTTCCTTCTTGCCTGTTCAACCACTTGCCTTTAAACCACACATTGATGTTTTTCTATCTTAGTCGGTATCTGTTGAGCATTTGTTCTGGGAATATAGCATATCATTATACAATTATATAAGTAAGTAGGCAATTATAAAATAAATACATGGAGCTGAAAGCTCCGACAGACACATTCTGCTTTATTTCCTACTTATATATATAAAGGTGTTCATACATGAACATGCACAAAAAATGCACACAAGATTTAGACAACCTACAGAACTGTACCAAACAGGTTTAAACATTAGTGTCTGTTTTGCTCTCCTGACTGAAGTTAAAAGAAATCTCCACACCCTCCTTCAAAAGCCTACTTAAAACATACCTCTTCACCAACCATCTATGCAACTGTAATTGACCCCCTGAAGCCTTGTCCACTTACTATTTCTACACCCCATCCATCCTGGACAACACAAACAACAACATCTAACTATACCTATCCATGTGTGAGCAATCACCTATATATGAGTGTATGTACGTGTGTGTGTGTGTGTGTGTGTGTGTGTGTGTGTGTGTGTGTGTGTGTGTGTGTGTGTGTGTGTGTGTATATGTATGTATTTGTATGCATATATATATGTATATGCTCTTACATGTATATTTTCTTGAAAATATATATATATATATATATATATATATATATATATATATATATATAAACTTAAATATTTATATACTCTTATTCAGTTGTGAAATATCTTGCAATGCTGTACCAGGTTCTTATCTACTCTCACTGTATATTCTGTACACTTGTATTTTCAATCAAAAGGGGGAATATCCTCTTATTGTATACTAATGACTGTAAAGTCTATAATCTGTATGCTACTACTCTGTAATGTCTCTTTTGTAAATATTTCTTCACTCTGAAAACCTATGGAGTTTTTCTCCTCAGGACTCCACTGAAAATGGACACTCATTGTCCACTCAAACTATCCTGGCAAACAAATGTTAAATAAATAAATAAAAAAGGTCCAAGGACTGCCTTTGCATTCAAGACTTGTAGAAATGCTCTAGAAGGTTGTTCACAGACAGACTAGACTCATAAGGATGTGCCATAAAATAGTAAGTAAAAAAAGGTTAAAATTTAAAAAGGCACTCTTCTCTCAGGTTACAGTTTAAGTGGTTATATTATTCCTCAGTCTTCAGGAGATACTACATTAATAGATCATTGGCCCAAAGAAAGGTTATACATATGCCTTTGTTTTTGGCTGTGAAGCACCAAAACTGAATCTACTTCTATTTTCTTTTTGCTATTTAGTCTATTTTTTCTCTCTCCTGATGAGCAGAGAATATAATCTTGTCTTTCAGAAATTCACTGTTCTGTAGGTTTGGTCAAATTCCAACATTCTTTCAGACATTACATGCTCTAATTTTCAGGATGCTACTCATCTGTCTTTCAAACAGTTATCATGCCTTTCCAAACATACTGCATCCCTTGAATGCCTTAAATGTTCAATCCCGTGGTTCATTGTCAGGGAGCTGTTGTTGAATCAGTTCCAGAGACAAAAATATTACAGTAATATATTTTTCTGCCTCTGGAGTGTTGGATGTTATTTGCTCTCCCAATTCAAACTTCATGTGTGAATGCTACAGGCCTGTTTTTCAAATTTAGTTGCTATGAAAACAAAAATGCAATCTACATTTGACATTTAACCTACTGAAAGGATACTTGGCAAATTTTTATTAACCAGTAGTCCACATCTTTCACCTCAAAAGATTTTCTTTATAGCTAATTTATCTATTCTTAATACTTCTCTGATTTATGATTCTACAAATTCCTTGGGAAGGTAGACCATAATTTTCAACTCTGTTGTATAACTAATATTTCCTCATAAGACTTCTAAACTGGCCAGCTTCTGTTCTCAAATGATGCATGCTTTATGTTGTACAGTTTCTTCACAAACTACTTTTCTGATAATCTTCCTGTCTACCATCCTTCTAGTAGATGTTTTTTATCTATATGTATATGTATATATATTTGTGTATATGAATATATATATATATATATATATATATATATATATATATATATTTTTTTTTTTTTTTTTTTCTGGTAAATTCACAATTAAGGCAGATGCTATTCTGAAGCTAACTGTAAAACAGACTACAGGAGATTAAATTTGGAGGGTGTTTCCACTGCATAGCAAGGTGTTCATATTCTGCTAAATGTGCAAGACTTTCTCAAAATTTCAAAATAATTTTGTGCACTTGCACATTTGTGTGTGTGTGTGTGTGTGTGTGTGTGTGTGTGTGTGTGCGTGTGTGCATGTGTGTCTTTGTGTGTGTGTTTCACCATGGTGTGATCCATTGCAAGTTAAAGTTTACTATATCACTGATCTGACTTCCACTGGTACCACATAAATATTTAAGAACTGAATATTAGGCACCTCGTGATTACCTGTTCCAGGGAAAAAAAATGCATATTTGTCCAAGGCCATATTTTATGTGGAGGCACTTCCATGTGATGTATTATGCTTCCTTTGCCCAAAAAGCTAATGTAATACATTCAAAGAATGGTAAATCTCAATATAAGATATATTAGTGACATTTAATTGCCCATTTTTTGGTCCATATGGCTTAACTGAATGTGCTTTAATGGAACAGGCATAGCTGGGCTAAACTATGCACAGCAGAATTAGTATTCTGCAAAAGAAAAACAAATCACAGCACAGACTCTCAAAGATGAATAAACCCATATATGTAAATAAGTAATATAACAAATAAATATATCTGTTCCAGTTTTTATTTAATTTTGCTTAGAATGGAAAGCCCCTTAGTACTCCCAAGAGTGTCTTTGCTAATATATTCCAACTTCAAGATCATATCTCAGATAAATACAAATAATTATTTTCTTCTTGAAAACCAATTCTTGATTTTACCACAAAAGGTTATTCAATTCTCAGATGGAAAATGTAATTAATGAGAGAACATCCTCATATGATGGGTGCAGGGGGGGGGGGGGGTTGGCTCCTCACAAATATATGATAAAACATTGTTATTTAGGAAGTTATTTAGGAATGTTTAGTGTTCTGTTCATTGTTACAACACTTTTATAGCTTTGATAGCTTAATGCTTTGCTGCTACACCAAATAAATCATGTTAATATAATGTATCATAAATCAGTATGGACATTTACTGTCTGTGTTTTTTAATGTTACAGAATTCCTGCTGAATTTGATTATTCCAGATTGTAAATAACTATAGTGTTATGGCACGCTTTGTGCAGCAAACACATTCAAGATGTTTATTTTGAGATATATTTTTAAAAATTTGTATTTATTAATTTATTTTTGCTTTTCAAGGTTTGCACATTGAATTGAGCTTGATGTGGTGGAATGGCATTTAGGCTATGACCTTAACCCAAACTCAATCTTTGTAGATCTTTGTGCAAGTCTAATTGTGATCCTACCAGCCAGAGTCATCAGTGCACTGTTGGGGTGGCAAAGTGAATGCAGTGGGAAAGATCAGACCAGAGAGACACTATAGTTGTTTACAGTATAAGCACATTTTAGCTCTGGAACAATGCCCTAGCTCATTCTGTGTGCTCTGAATTCATCTGCTAGGCTTCACCCTCAGTGCCAGACCACATCAACCATGAGTAAGCTAAGTATTACCTACACCAAATCTTCAATTATCATTGAAGTATGTTATTAGTTCTTAACACATGAACATTCAGTGATTAAATGACTTATTCAGAGATCTTCGGTATCCAAAGATATGCTGCAGAATTCAAACTCATGTCTGGAAAATTAACACTCTAACTTCCTGTTAAGTTATATTAACACATTCTGAGGATTCTAATACAACAAATCACTGCAATTACATATATTCAAGATGACCGAGCAAATTTTCTACAGGTAGACCTATAATAGTGAATCTCAGACTGGCTTCATTGCTTGTAAGCATATAATACAATTGTACAGCTCTGGACAGTTTTATGCAAATTAAATACATTATATTAAAGAAGCAAATCAAATCTAACTTTACATCATGTTTGCAAAATGTCGACAATAGCACGTCAAAGGTAAAAGAACTTACAGAAGCTTTTGATTCAAAAGTGGCTTAAGGGAGGCGGAGCCTGAATGGCTAACTGAAAGCAGCAGTATTTTAGAGCTCCATATAACTAGTTAAATAAGACAGGAAAACTTCAAAGTTTAAAATCTTATAGATAAAGGACTAATTTGCATAATTAGAAACTTTGATGAAGTTTTACAAATAATTTCCTGTCAAAAAGCTTGGAGATATATTCACTTGTTAAAATGAGCAACTCAAAGAATTCTCACCAGGATGCTGCCTTAAAGAAGGAACTACAACAGATGGCATCTACCCTGCAGGAGTTGTCTTTGAAGATGGATGATTTTAAAGAGAACCTGGAAAATCTTAAAACAAGCAGTCAAAAACAGGCTGACACCCTCAAGGAAATGCTACAACAACATCAGATAAGGATAACAGGAACAGAGGTTTCTCTAAATGACTTAGAAAGTAGGAAGAGGAAACACAGAAAGAACTGCTTCTTAAACAAAACACTTGGTTAGTTAATAAAGTAGATGACTTGGAAAATAGGGAGAGGAGAAATAACATCAGGATTTTTGGATTACCTGAAAACACAGAAGATGAGGATATTGCTTCTCTTTTATCAAGCTGGATCCCTGACTTTTTAAATTTAAAAGAAGGACTTTCCTTTGGCATTGACAGGGCACAGAGAGCTCTTGGGAAACCTGCCACTAACTCAAACTCTCCTCCTAGGTCAATAATTGTCAAATTTCCTTCATACTTGGACAAGGAGCTGATTTTAAGATCTGCTTGGAGGAAGGCAGCTCTAAAATATAAACAGAGCCTGATAAGATTTAATAACGACTATTCATCTAGAATAATGGAACAAAGGAAAAAAGTGTGGCCAATGATAAAGTTTCTGAAACAAAATAACATCAAGACAACTTGCATATCCATCTAAGATAAGAATACTGTATGCCAACGAGATGAGGACTTTTATTGACTTAGAGGAAGCCTCTTTGTTTATTAAAACTAATAATGTGATTACTTTAATGGAAGATATGGATTGGACGTCACCTTCTCTCAAGAGAACAAAAGAAACAAATGTCTGGACAGATGTCAAAAAGATGAAGCAAAAGACTGATACTGTTACAGCCAAATCTCTCAAAGCATCTACTATGATATGAATTGTTTTAACATTACTTTAAAAAAAGAAACAATTTTACTGCTTGGAATTTTAAAACAAAGGTAACTAACTACTGGAATCTTTATCTATATTTTTTGAAAATAGATGACACACAAGAGTTTTCACATTACCTCGGGTATGTAAAAGAGGGTACTTTTCTTTCACAGAAGGAGGATTATATAGCACATAAAATATTTATACTGTAAATCAACATACATAGTATATATGTATTTTCTCTTAATTTTCTCTCTCTCTCTTCTTTCTTTTCTCATTATTTATTTTAACTGCATCTTGTCTCCCTTTCTAAATTCTCTCCTATTTACTATACTAATATAGTCTGTATATATTTAATAACTCACTATCTATACATAGATAAATAATAGTCTAAAATAATCTAGTTTTAAGGTAGACTCATTGGAATAGTGAACTTAATTAATTATTACAATATTTATTAGATTAATGATAGTCACTGTTATGCTTATTGGGATTGGGGACATGTTTGTGATTAACTCTGAAATGTTCCATTCATGTACATATGTCCTTTGAATTATTTCCTTTTAGTATTAACAAATACATTAAAAAAAGGAGGGAAAAACGTACTGTTGGTTAAGAGAAGTGAAGCTTTCTTCACATTCGATTTGCATTGCCATAGCAACAGTAAACAATTGCTGCAGCTTCTAAGGACACTGTGAACCTGTGAAGTGCATTTAGCCTCACAAATAACAAATAATAACAAAAAGTAATATTGTTTAGTTACCTAAGCAAGGTAAAATAAATAATAGGACTATTTGTAATATTTTATGATTTATCCTCATAGGATTACATATTCCTGGAAACACAACTGAAATGTTCTCAAACTACATGTGCACTTAAATGTAGCTGCTTGATTAAAACATATTACTCAGTTTAACATGCTGATTTCACAAGCTGTCTACACTGTAAAAGTTACATTTTATATGTTACTTGAAACTGACAGCGTCTAGAGCACATGAAAAGATATATATTACTTTTTACAACATGTTAATATTTGCAGTTACCTCACACTCTGTACAAAGTCACTTGGCAACTGATAGCTATTCATTTAAAATATCAGTTTAAATATTAAATGTGCCCTTGAAATGCTATTGACATTTTGACAAAATATAATCTGAACTGTAAAATGAATGACTTGAAAGAAGTGAAGTAATGCATAGATTTCAAAGACAGTTCTTGACACTACAGTAAAAGTAAAAATGTGTATTCACAAGGAAGTATTGAAATGTTTTAGCCTTCCAGTTAAAATAGCTTACTGTCAACATTTTGTGATATCAAAAAGTCTGAAGAGCTAGGAAATTACTATTCTTTGTTTTTATAATGATTATTAGACAGATGTTAGACTCTGCTTAGTTTAATGAATTGTGACATATGTTTATGAGGAAAAGTGGACTCAGTTACTCACATTGGACTACACATTCCTGGAAACTCAACTGAAATGTTCCCAAATTACTTGTGAATTTAAATGAAACTGCCTGATTAATAAGCATAATTTACTTTAACAACCTGACTCCATAAGCTATCTGCTCTATATATGCTACATTATATACATCACTTGCATATGACAGTCTCTAGAGCACACGAAAAAATACATATTTTTGCAACATGCTATATTTGCACTAACCATACATTCTAAACTAACTCAATTGGCAGCTGACAAGTTATTTTTTTGAAACATCAGTCTAAATATTAATTGTGCCCTTGAAATATTGTTGCCGTTTTGACAAAACAAAACCTGAATTGAAAAAGGAATGATTTGAAGAAGTGAAGTATTGTACAGATTTCAAAGACAAAAAAGCGATGGAAGTGCAGGCTTAAATAACCAAAACCAAATCAAAAGTCCTGCTAGGAAAATCCAAATGAAGGTCTGAAACACGAATGACCACTTTATTCAAAGTGAATATAAAAGAAACAAGTCACAACTCCAAAACGCTTTAACGCCACAGAAATTACATACGTTTTTGACCCCTGTAACCAAGGCCTTCATCAGAAAAACTGAAGTACATCAAAATAAAGCACCTTTTATACATCATCAATTAATTAAATGCATCAATTAACCATTAAAAACAACAATGTAGTTTTTTGAAGATAAAGTCCTTCTGTGATAAAAACAAATTGTACATTGCAAATATAACTCAATAATCCAGCTAAAACTATTGTGTTTAATAGCCTAATAAGATAATGAATAAAAATGTATATTAAAAATCCCTTTTAAATAAATATAAAAAACTCTCTGCAATGATGAAAATATATATTATACAACATTGCCACCCTGTGGCATAAATAAATAACTTCATAATTTAGCTGTTTTAAGCTTGAGCACTGAGGAAATAGAAAGTATGTCATTAAGACCTGGAAATTTCGTAGAATCCAAAATTATTTGCCAATACAGTTCTTTATACTCTAATTTAGTCTCCCACATACCACCCCTATTTTCCTTGGGGACAGTTTCCAAAACAAAAAAAGAAGCTTGAGAACATTTTAAAGTGTGTCTGTACAATGCATTTTTGTTGTATTGTCTTCTAATTTCATATAAATGTTCATAAATTCGACTTTTCAATTTTCTTTCAGTTTTCCCCACATAAAAGGAGCTGCAAAAATTGCACATTGCAATATACACAACCCCTTGGGTGTTACAATTGGAGAAACTATCACTAACTATATTTCTGTCCCTTGAAGGGATGATAATGTGAGTTTGGTTAGCTACGTAAGCACATTGCGAACAAGCTCCACATTTAAAAGTGCCTAACCTTCGTAAGGAACCAATAGATTTATTACGTGCGTTAAATTCAAAAAGTTGCTTAAAATTCTGGTCCTTTCTGTAAATGAATTTCAATGATTTATTTTTGAGAATCTCTAAATCAGAAAATTCAACAAACTTATTCCATTCCCTAGTAATAACCTTCTTAATGACACCTGAATCCCCTGAATAATCAAATATAAAAGCTTCACCAAAATTGCCAGGTCTATTGTTTAAGGGAACCGAGGAAACAGTATTTTGAAAATCCCGTCCTAAGATGGGGGCAAATCTATCCTTTCTCCCGTGGGAGGGTGGCATAATGGTTAAGGTGTTTACCTTAAAAACACAAGGTGCAGGGTTTGATTCTCACACAGGGTAATTGGCTAGGCTTAAAATGGTCCACAGAGGCAGTTAGCTAGTACTAATCTATGAACCACCACATCCAACATTTCTTCCAACAGAGCATGGGGATATCCCCGTTCCCTAAACATATCCAAAACTTTATTACTTTCAGTAAAAAAATCATCATCATTGGATGTCATCCTACTAATCTGAACTAGTCGACCTTTAACAAGATTCTTTTTCTGAAAAAATGGATGACCACTTGTAAAGTGGAGATAAAAATTGGAAAAAGTTTCTTTGCGATATATGTTTGATGAAAAACCATCATTGGCTTTAGTAAGGGTGACATCCAGGTAGGTAAGAACATACGGATTGTAACTATAAGTAAAATCCAAAAATGTGGTGGTGCCTTTTATGTATTCCAAAAATTCAATAAACTTCTCATAGGAACCTTTCCAGAAAATAACTATATCATCCAAAAATCTTTTATATAAGCACCAATATGGTGCAAAAGGACTCTTTAGGACATATAGCTCCTCCCACCTAGATAAAATGATGTTTGCATAGGTGGGGGCACATTTGGCACCCATGGCCACCCCTTTGGTTTGTTTAAAAAACTCTCCCTGAAAAAACATGAAATTATTCTTAAGGATAATTTCCATAAACAATAAACAGTTATTGAAATCATCTTGGGGGAATAATTTACTATCCCTCATACTCTCTCCCAACCATTGGAGTCCCTTGTCGTGAGGAATGGACCCAAACAAGTCCACTACATCCAGTGTAACAAACACCAAGTTCCACTACATCCAGTGTAACAAACACCAAGTTTGGGTCCATTCCTCCATTATGGAAATTATCCTTAACAATAATTTCATGTTTTTTCAGGGAGAGTTTTTTAAACAAACCAAAGGGGTGGCCATGGGTGCCAAATGTGCCCCCACCTATGCAAACATCATTTTATCTAGGTGGGAGGAGCTATATGTCCTAAAGAGTCCTTTTGCACCATATTGGTGCTTATATAAAAGATTTTTGGATGATATAGTTATTTTTTGGAAAGGTTCCTATGAGAAGTTTATTGAATTTTTGGAATACATAAAAGGCACCACCACAATGATTTGAAGAAGTGAAGTATTGTACAGATTTCAAAGACAGCTATTGACACTACAATATAAGTAGAAATGTATACATGCATGGAATAATTGAAATGCTTTATACTTTTAGTTAAAATAGCGTATTGTTAACTTTTTGCTTTATCAGAAAATTTAAAGAGCTAGGAAATTATTTCTAATTCGTCTTTATAATGTTTACTAAAGTGATGTTAGTCACTGACTTGTTTAATGGATTGCGAGTCATGTACAAGATGGACTACTGAATGTTATTTATATTTATCTATGTTTGCTGAATTTCTTTTATTAGTACCGATTTAAAACAAGGGAAAGAAAGGGAAGGGAAATCTCTGTTTTTGGTCAAGGGAGGAGAGGCTTAAGCGTATTCTAACTGCCCCGAGAACTCTCTAAGATGCCCTAAATACTATTTGATTAATACTTACCTAAGATAAGTCTTGATTACCATATATGTACCTTCACATTCATTCTAGACCTGATGTGATTACCCATTCTGGAAGCAGGACGTGCCCTATGCAGGATGGGAATTGTCAGGGTGATCATAGTTCATTCTTAGACTCTGCTTTGTAAATCTATAAATATATAAAAGCACTGCACACTAGAATGTAGGGCGCCTCTACTCAGAGTCAGGATACCACTGATAAGCCATGTCTTTTCATAAGTGGTAAGTTGAAGCTGGTGAGCTGAAGAGTGGGAAAGTAAAGGAAGACAGTACACCTACAGTAAATTCATATGTCATTGGTAATCGCTCATTGTCTCCTGTAGAGCCCTTTCAGTCAAATTATTTTAGTAATAATCTATTTCTTGTTGGCTTATTTAGTGTATGCTCCTCTGTTGCATTTAATGTATCCAAAATGACATATCTGACATGTTTGGGATCTCTTAAGGGTAACTAAATATTGGATAATTTCTAAGTCAGCATAATAATTGTTTATACTACTAACATTCCATCCTGATATATAAAATACTATAGAACAATAATAGAATAATATAGACTTTCATATATATTTTAAGAAAATTCTCCATATAATAATTTAACATATGGAGCTCAGTTGATATTGCTGGTTAAAGGTATGAGTGATAATCTAATAGATCTATCTTTTTTTTCTTGGATTAGGAATGACTTTCATTCCATGTTTAATGGGAAATTCATATTTACTTGTATTTGATACTTTAGAATTAATGTTTTATAGAAGTACTTTTTTAAAGCCTGACCAGAATTTTACCCTACTTATATTTAAAGAAGAAAGAACATTAAATTGCACTCCCAAGTTTACACACATACAAATAACATCCAATGTCATCAGAGAATATGGTATAAGTACTATAATCAAAATAAAAAAAGAAGCAACAAGTTTCTTCCAACAATAACTTGAAATATATTTAACATTCTTATCATTAAATACTAATGGCTTAAATAATGCAAATAAAAGATCAAACTTACTAAAATATTTAAATCTAAATAAGGCACAAGTAGTATTTCTCCAGGAAACACATGTTAAGACTGATGATAGCTTTAGTTG
This sequence comes from Protopterus annectens, assembly GCF_019279795.1. NCBI lineage: Eukaryota > Metazoa > Chordata > Ceratodontiformes > Protopteridae > Protopterus > Protopterus annectens. Next base: position 1,441,197,816 of record NC_056745.1, read on the forward strand.
GAACCCTAAGGACTATACAGTCTTAGCTCAATCCTCCTATAGAACAAAGACAAAAGGAGTATCAATTCTCTGGAAGAAAAATATAATCACTCCAAAAGTTATTTATAAATATGAAGACAAAGAAGGTCTACTAGCATGTGTTATAATTAAATCTAATAACAGAATATGGACCTTAGCTAATCTATATTGGTTCCCAGGAATTGGAGCAGGAATGGTTAAAAAACACCTAGATTTTATTTCCAACAATTATAAAGGAAATCTTATACTAGGAGGAGACTTTAATTGTACCTTAGAAGCTTCTGAAACTACCAAAAAGTCTTTTTGCATAGCAACTATTTCAAAATCCTTAAAAAATGGATTGATTCATTTCATTCAATAGACACTTTTAAAGTAAAAGATGATAAATCCTTATTATTTTACCATGAAGACCATAGATTTGGAACACAAACCAGAATAGACAAATTATTCGTACTTCAAGATTTACAAACAAAAATCCTCAACTTCTCAATAGTTCCATGCCCCTTTCTCAGATCATGACTCTCTGATAATGAAGCACCAAATAGAGTTTAAACCTTTAATCCTCTCAACTAGAATTCCATCATATATCACAAAAATTAAAGAATTCAGACCCTGTATGTTGTCAGATCTACAATTATTTCTTGAAATTAATAATACAACAGAAATCAGTAGAGTCATGGTTTGGGACTCATTAAAAGTGTATTTATTTGGTAAGACCCTTAGCTGGTACAAAAACAAAGTTAGAGAGTGGGAATCTGAATCATTAGACTTGTAAACCAGACTCTTGACAGCAAAATCTAAAAAAATTCTGAATTGTCCACAAGTCAAAAAAGAAATAGAGGAATTAATAAAAAATATAATGAAATTCTAACACACAAAACATGTCTAGCCTTGGAAAAATTAAAAATAAACTCATTAGCCACCTCCCCAGATATCTACATAACTTATCTACAAGAATTAAAATAAAATCTAAAGCAAATAACATTAGTAGTATATATCATGAAAAGAAAGGGGAAAAAGTATCAGATATAGGAGACATCCTTGAAGCATTTCAGTTGCATTATATGGAACACTTCAAAAAAAAAGATTTATATACCAACCAAATAAACTTAGATACAAACCTTATCAATATAAAAAAATTCCCGAAAACTTAAAACTAGACCTACAAAAACCTATATCCTACAAAGAAATTGTTGACAAGATAAAAGAAAGTAAATCTAACAAAGCTCCAGGGATAGATGGTATAATTACGGAAATTTACAAACTCTTCCCTTCAACAGTAATCTCCCTTTTTCATAAAACTTTGCTAGAAGTCAAGTCAGAAGCAAAAATACCACCCTCATAGAAATATTCTCTCATAACACCAATTCTAAAAGATAATAAACCATCAGACCTTTGCACCTCATACAGACCTATACCATTACTGAATAATGATTGCAAAATATTAATGTCAATCCTAGCTAACAGAATGAAAATCCCACTTTCAAAGACAATTAATAATGATCAGACTGGATTTTTATGTAACAGGCACACACATGATAATATTAAAAGGATACTTACTCTTATAGATTATGTGAATAAAGAAGATAGAGAAACACTTGTAATCGGATTAGACATAGAAAAAGCCTTTGATTCCCTCAACTGAGAATATCTATTTAAAACTTTAGCATTACTTGAATTTCCTCCTCCCTTCATCTTATTACTAAAAAACATATATATTAATAACTTAGCCAACATTAAATTAGGTCCTTTCACCTCAGAATCTATCCATATAACGAAAGGTACTAAACAAGAATGCCTCCTTTCTCCTATTTTATTTTCTTTGGCTATAGAAATGCTTGCAGAAATAATACGCAATAATCCAAGAATAAAAGGAATAGAAGTCTATGACCAGTACATATCTAAAATAATGCTTTTTGCTGATGATATTTTATTAACCCTATCAAACTCCAGAAAGTCATTAGGAGAGCTAGAAGAAGTAATGGAGAAATTTTATAAGATTTCAGGTCTACACTTTAATAGATCAAAATCAAAATTTCTATTTTTAAATAAGAAAAAAGACCTACAAGTTACAGATAATTCCATCATAGGAAAACAAGAACTTACTCTAAATTATTTAGGAATAGTGTTATGGAAACATATAAATGAAACAATATTAATAAATTATAAAAACATTACTGAAACAATAAAAATATATATAGAAAAGTGGAACAAAATTATATTAACTTTTGAAGACATATTGCAATTAATAAAAATGGTCTTATTGCCAAAAATACTATATGTAGCATTAGCAATACAGTTAATTCCTGAAAGATGCATTCCTAAGGAAATAAACTCAAGTTTAATAAAATGTTATGGTATCCCAAAAAGAACAAAGTAGCTCTAACTCATCACATTAGACCCTGGAAACAAGGAGGATTGAACTTCCCAGAAATAGAAACATATATAAAAGCATCTGTGCTTAAAACTACAATAGACTGGATAAACCCACATTATTTTGCCAACTGGAAAGAATTAACAACGGCTATATTAACAAATGAATTTAATCTGTTAAAAAAATTGTAATAGACAAATCAAACAAACCCTGGTGCATACTATGCATAAGTATACAAAATAATATAACAAAACCTTCTAAAACAACACTGAGTAATCATTACATCAATTCCTTTAGGAAACTTATCAATGCAAACATAGATCTAAAACTTTGGTTTGACCTTTTAACCCCATTTACCATCACTAAGAACTTTCCTCACAAAATATATAGGAAAACAATAACCTCCTGGGAACAAAATAGATTCTTATGTTGGTTTCAGTGTGTAAATAAATTAAATGTTTTAGATATACATATGATAAAAACTGCTTACAATATTCCAACACAGGACTGGTTAACCTTACAAAGCATTCTAATGTACACTTAAGATTTATGCAGATTAATTAATAATTCCTCATTTAAAGATATTCCAAATCTAATAAGTTTTCTGTATGAATTTATATATAATAGTTGTGAAAAGAAAAATTCCATTTCAAATCTATATAAAGAGTTAATAACATATAAAACAATTCCCAAACCATCATACTGGCAGTTCTTAACAAAAGGTCAGTCATTGCAGTTAACAGAAGAAATTAAAAGTAACATCTTACTATCAGTTAATTATACCTCTAACACACAGTACTGGAAAATATTTAACTGGAAATACTTACATAGAGTACCAGATAGAATTAAAAAGATCAGTACTACTAAAAATGTTTTTTGCTGGAGGTATGAAAAGTCAAATAAAACAGTCTGGATTCATATTATTTATGAATGTAATAAAATTAAATCATATTGGAATGGAATCAATCATTTTTTACAAGCTTTATTTAATGAATTATTTACCTTAACTAAAATATTGATAATACTAAATGTAAATGAAGGTCCCTACCTGAATAAGACAAATATGTATTTGTTATGGACAATACTTGCTATATCTAGGAAATGTGTAACCAGAAGGTGGAATTCAAATACACCCCCAACCTTGGAAGAATTCTACACTTTACTGAAGACAACTGCATTGACGGAAATAAAAATCAAAGAACTATGAATCTATCCCAGGCCATTGGTAAATAATCCTTGGAAGAAAGTTATATCTTTGTTGGACACTCTGCAATAATCAATATTGTATCTCTGATAACTGCTCTGTTAATTCTATATTTAATAACATACAGTGTATATAATTGAAAGTCAGGCTATTGTAAATATTATATATAGTTGTTTTAAATGATATTTAAAATATTATGTAAATGTTATTTTAATTGAAAATAAAAAAAAATTTGAGGAAAAAAAAAGTGGCTTACAATTCCAAAATAGAATTTTGAAAATCTAGCAGTGTATTAGGTAAAAGTCACATGATTAGGATTATGAATGCATTTCACTGGCCACTTGGTGAAATCCACATGATTTGGATTATGCATAATTTATTAACTTTGGTTTCTTAATCTTGCCTCCTATTTCAGTTAAGCAATGTTTATTTATAATCTTTCTGTCCATCATTCAGGTCCTGTGGTTTCTGGTTATGTGACTGGGTGCATTTTCCACATGACCTGAATGATCAAGCATGTTCCTTTGAAGAAATTTCACAGCAGATAAGTTGTCTTAACTGGGACTTAGTTATATTAATTAAATATGCGTTAGGATGTGAGCTGTATTAGTAGCCTGGATAAGGGAGTTTTGGACACTTCGTCATGGGTAGAACAGGTTTGGTTACTTGGGATGTGATAAATTGCTCAGCAATTTCATTTTATGCTAAATAGCTCAGTAATTTGATTTAGCAGTTTTTTGCACCTTCAGTACTTCTGTGTAGAAAAAATGCTCCTCCCTCCCAGAGGTACAATGAGTTTTACCAAGGACAGCAACAAAAGGCTACTTGGACATCAGATCCATATCTAAGAAAGTCCTCATGAAATAAGGCTTCCAATCTGTTTTAAATGCATTAAAACATAGTGATATCAGAATGTTTGAGAATTATGCTGGGCAACTGTAAGACACTTTGAGTAGAGTGGCATAGGACTTCATAGCATGCACTTTATTTTTCAGTCTGCAGATATGTAAAGGATAAAAAAGACACTGGAAATTTATATTTTGTAACTGTTGATAGGCAGCTGCAGAAGAAAACATAAGTCAACAGCTGCATTTGTTTACAGAAACATGTACATTTCTTTATATGCAGCTGTCAGCTTTCTTCCTGCTGATGTATATTTGTTCGACAACAATCGCTTGTTAAACAACATATTGATATAACATCATACAGTGCACATAAATTACCATGAAAGTATGACTTGTTCTGATTTAATAAGCTAATTCTGATGCATACAGGACTGGTATATACTCTGCAATATGGGAGAATTTGTGGAAATTCTATATTACAGCTCAGTTAAAATACACAATACAATGTCATGAATAATGCAGGCATGAACATTACTAATTAGGAGAAACCTACAGTTCTGCTGTTTTATAAGCACTGATAGGCATACAAACCAAGCCATGGGAATTTCACATATACATGTAATCTGTTTTTTTAATCCCTGCCTTTACATGGATCTCTTGTCTTTCAAAAATATTACAAACAACCTTTAAAAATGCTAGTTTTAACTGTTGCCTACCAGACAGATGCTCAGTTGTATAATTGTTTCACCCTTCAGTGTTCCACATTTAACCCTCTTTTTTGGTGTGTTTTGTCATGCTAACATAGCTTGTGCCTCTACACTCGTAATGAAAGCGTTGATCTTGGTAGTTTTTATTTCCTTTGTCTGTTAAGCTTGCACTTATCAAAGCATGAAGGCAAGAAACCTGGAATCCAATTAAACTTGGACACTGTGTAAACAAACACATTTTATATTAAACTGCTTACAAATTTAAGAAGCAAGCAAAAACTAATGAAAAAAAAGCTAAGTATACAGTAGGACTTGAGGAAACTAAAGACCATTCTTAAGTGTCACAGGATTCTGGATTGGGGTAAGACTTTTGTATTAGAAACCCTTAAAATCTGCTTTACTAAAGAGAAGAAATAATCACCTCCCTAACCACTGACATATAATAAAAGTAGGGAAAAATATTCCAACAAGTTCTTATGATATATATCAGCATTTATGAAACTGGTCTGTTTTATTTCCCAGCTAAATCCATCCTGTCCTTTTCAAAATATCCTTTCGGCTGCCAAGTATCTTCACAGGATACTTGCAAACAATACCTTTCACTCACACAGAAATACAGTTTGTGAGCATAATTTGCTCAGTTGCCTTGAATATACTGAACTGCAGTGACTGGTTCCATTAGATGCCACAGTACATATCAGACTACATTAGTAGAAATTTGTGGCATAACTGCAAATACGAGGTTGAATCTGGCAACATTTCTTTGCATTTTAGTAATAGAATGTTCCTTTGTCACTTTCTAAAACAGGTTCTTAAAAATAATCAATAACCTGGTATAGGTAATACTTCATGTACTCATGGCAGGTGTGTTTATTTTTATTTGTTTGTTTGGTTGGTTGCTTGTTTTCCAACCATTATTTTTATTTACTCGTCTGTTTGTTTTCTGTAGGGCTACAATGTAAATAGGACTCATTATTTTGCTTGAAATTCAGTCTTATTAGTAGTATAGAAAGGCAAAGTTGCTTCCCTTTTTACTTTATATGTTATGTTATTATATCTTATTGTATGTTATTCTATGTTATGTTATATGTTATTGTATGTCATATTATATATTGTGTTATTATATGTTATTATGTTATGTTATATGTTATTGTATGTCATATTATATATTATGTTATTATGTTATATGTTATTATGTTATGTTATTGTATGTTATATTATATGTTATTATATGTTATATGTTATTATGTTATGTTATATTTTACTGTATTTCCCAAAATGGAGAAAGAGAATCAGAAACAAACGAAAAGCCTTCTTCATTCCTCTCTGAACACTAATCTTCTCTCTATTGTCATTCATACCAAGGACACAAATAAGAAATCTGGATCGAGGAAGCCTAAAACATAAGGAAACCTCTTTATCTCCTAAAGAAAATGGCCATCAGTCAATTGTTCGTGCCACCAGACAGAGAGAAAAGAAGGAAAAACAGAAAGTATTACTTTCTAAATCTACAAGGAATTAATGCTTGAAAGCAACAGTGAGGCTGAAATCCTCTCAATAACATGGAAACAATATTTGTAGTGGCTGTATGAATGGCTTAGGACACCAGAGCAGATTTTCTATGAATGACAGATAGGAAAAGAAGAAAGATGGAGAAATACTGAAGTGCAGAGCCAGGTAGGTGTCATATATTTTGGAATGCAGATGACATAATGGGTCTGTATCAAAGAATGAACAAAGATATTTGGTAAACAAGTACCTAGTATGTCACAATGTTGCCTCACAGGGATTGAGAGGGGGAAGAACACGGGTGTAAGGGATATGAAAAAGTTCAATTTTTAGGTGGATGAGTGAGAAACCTAACAGCAAAAGGATGGAAAGGTGATTTTGAATGAAAGATGGAGAAAATAGGAACCGATAATATATAATAGTACAATTAGTTGTTGTGTGCACAAGAAGACACAGCAGGAAACAAGAAGACAAAGTCAAATTGGCAAAAAGTGAAGCTATACATATAGGAGTGCAATAATGGAGTTTGGAACACTGTAGGGCTAACTGGAAGTTGTAGCTATGGATGGCAACACCTGAAGGAGAGAAGTAGAAGTGGAGTGGGATTGTCTGAATTTTGAATGATGGCAATTAATATGTCATTCAGTTTTATATCTAGAATGTTAAATAATTACTGTGTTAACGTGAAGTTTATATGAGTTCTACTTTTAAATCTGGAAATACTGAAATACCAAATTTCAGTATCTCGAGACCAGAATCATGAACTTCCATAAAAATGAACAAAACACAACACAGATGTTTAAAATATTGAAAATAAAGGACCACAAGTAAAGGCTCAAAACCTCCCCCGACATAAAATATAAAAACAAACACAGTCAAAAAACAACACTACTATATGTTTAAGTAGAGGGCAAGCCCCCTGCACCCTCCACACCCCCACTACTTATATTTACCAACATAATAATATTTACCAACTCCGAGGTTGCACTATCATGAAAAAAACAACAAACCTACTGTTATGCGCCCTATACTCTCATTGCACACTGTTATACTTATACCCATGAAAAAGGCAGATACTGCCCATGTACAAAAATCAACACTTACACAAATAAACTCTCACCTATTTACCCCAACCTACTCCAAAAACTTCCCAAAAAATTAAAACAAAACACATTTCTGCCCATAACCCTTGCACACTACAAACCTACCTGAATCGCCAAACATAACCACACATCGGCTGCCATGTTTACAACACTGAAACCACTAAACCTTAAAGGGACGACATACTACACAAAACAGACTGCACCACAACTACTTCAGATTCAGCAACCTCAGATTCATCATTATGCAATTTCGAACAACTGCACTTTCGGTATTCTTATCTCGAGAGACTGAAATTTGATATTTCAGTATTTTGAGATTCGGAAGTAGAACCCTTGCATGATTTTCTGTTGTGAATATTATTGTATTAAAATGTTTATGTTATAAAACCCCAATAAAAATTATTAAAAAAAAATATTTTACACGCACACACACACACACACACACACACACACACTTCCCAGTGGAAGACTGTCAGAATTCACCACTACTTTGTTTCTGTTATGGTTGTGTTCACACAACTCTAAGAAAAGTCTGAGACTTCCATTCACAGCTTGCTCTAAAATCAAACCAAATATAAAATACACCAATTGATAATTATTTCACTAGTAGTAAACCTATGCAGTCTCACAGAAAATCTGTGCAATATAGCTTGCTGCCTAAAAGTATACATAATGATTCTCCTCTTAGTAGACAGACAGCAGTACTTAAATATACTTATAACAGATAACTACCAACACAAAGAGTTTTAAGGTAAGTAAATTAGCTTTAGTTAAATAATAAAGAAAAGGCTGCATATACAGAGTAAAATACACAAGGAAGAAACCAAAAGGCAATACAAATAGAATGCATACAGAATAACCTACATTGCAGAAATCTAAGTTTCCTGGCTGGCGTACTACAAAAATAGTGAAAATAAATAAGTACTCATAAATGGTTCACATAAACAAAACAGAAGCAACATCACTGAGTTAAGAAACTGCATGCATTGCTTTACTAGTGAGCAAAAGACTCATCCACTGCCCTTGGTCAACCTGGTGCTCCATACTCACTCTCTTAAATGTCTCTATAAAACAATTCAAGTCTTCCCCTTCCTTATATTGAGGAAATGTTTTATACTAACCTGGGCTTCCTAAGTGTGATTTTTCACTCTCCCCATGACTCATGCTTCTGGCATGAAAAAAATCTCCTTTTCATGCACTGCAAGTCTCTCCATTTCCAGCTGGGCTATTGACATCTAAGGATGCAACTAACTATTCCAGCTGGGTTGTATTGTCATCTAAGGATGCAACTAACTATCCTTGTTTGAGCTCATGCAGATTATTTCCATACTGCATTGTGCACAAACCTGATGCCATCTCTGCTCTTTACATATTAGTCTGCTGTACTCATTCAGCTGTACACTCCTTTGCAAGATGAATTTCTGACATTTTAGCATTTTCATTAGCCGAGCCTACTTTCTGCCTGTTTCTCTCAGCATTTCTTAATTTTACCTTCAGTAAGTCAAAACAAGAAACCTAGAATCTCTGTTGCAGAAAATAAAAGCTGACATCCATCCATGCCCTGGTGGCCTCTAACCATGTGTTATATACCACTGGAGGACCTTCCTAACAACCCCCATTGCCTAACACAAAATGTCATGCCAAATATGTGAAAAATAGCCATTGTCAGACCAATGCCAAGGCAGTCTAACCCCATCAAAATTTCTTAATACAGACCAATCTCTATCCTTTCAATTCTACATAAACTGCATGAAAAATTACCTATCTTCAATTTAGCCAGTAAATCACTACTTACAATTTCCTGTCTCATAAATAACAGGTTCTGATCTGGTTGAAG
>NC_056745.1:1441212412-1441362412 GCF_019279795.1 Protopterus annectens
GCTTTTGTTACAGAAACTACAAAAGCACTAGTAAAAACACTGAATTTAAACATACAGTTTCTGAAACAAAAATGACACTCAAAGTTTTGGTTACATTAAGTACAGAATAAAAACATTGCATTTAAAGAAACCATTTCTGAGATAAAAGTCAGCATTGTAAATCTAGAGTAGTTATATACACATGGATTGGTTCCTGCTAAACCATATATGAAACAGCAGAGGTCAGAGGTGAAGAGAGGAGAAGAGGTTATGTGGGGTGGGAGCAGGAGCATTCTCATTGAGATATAAGGTGTGAGTGAAGTAAGTTTTTAAAGGAAGAGAGGTTTCTGGTGGTACAGATGGATGGTGGTAGGGAGTCCATTGACGTGCAAGGGTGAAGGATAGGAGATTTTTGCCTGGGGGATGGGTAGGATTAAACAGCTGAATTAGGTTTTGATTATTAGATCATAAGAGTCTGTCAGGGAGGTGCATTTTAAAGGTAGAGGATAGGGAGGGACAGAGGGAGGGGCTGAAAATGAGTTTGTGTGCATGAATAAGTTAAATATAGGTAAGATAACTGGGGAGCTCTAACCAATTTAATTTATGAAGGGCTACACAGTGATAGGTAGAACACTTGCAGTGGCAAACTTGACAATTTTACAATAGCAAGAGGAGAGTTTTGTCTTAAGAGAGGATTGTAGGTTTGCACCATAAAGAAGAGAAGGTATGAGAAATGTGGTAGAGAGAATGAACTTAGTTGAAGGAGTGAGGTAGCGATTGTGGTGGAAAATATCAATGTCATTGAATACAGTACTCCTTTTCCATGCATCTAACCAGACACTTGTAACAGTTGGAATTCCACCAAATGTTTCTTACCGGGAGAATTCAGGGCATGGATACCCTGTCCTAAATTGTTTGCCTAAAGGCTCTGTCTCTGTATTCAGTATCCTACAGACTGCTGTGAGGGGATCTATGATTGGCTTACAGGGCTTCCTCAGACCTAGTCCTGAACTATCTGCTGCACATGTGCAAAATAGCACCAGAAACACTAGATTCAGGGACCCATATTTCAATTATGATATAAACAGAACATGCTGGAGAGACAGATATGTGTCCCAAAGGATCTCTTCACTACAGAATAGGCTCCCCATCCATGTAAAACAGAGTTCAGCTCTGACTTATTCGAATAAAACCTTGTCAATTGGATGGGAAATCATAAATTTACCCCAGTCTGGCCCATATACCCCGTATGGATAGAGGCCATCAAAAGGAAAATATTATCCTAACACCCCCCCTCCACAAATCTTTAGTTACCTCCCTACTAACAAACCCCCCACCTCAATTGTTCAATTTTTCAGTTGTTCATTAATTCCTGCATAAAGGCCAAAGGTCATTCAGAACACAGACTCCTCAATTGAATGTATAGTATATAGCTTGGAACCCAACTAGGTATGAAGTTGATTTTTGAATATGTGCAAAGAAGGCTGTTGAATATGTAAAGGAACCCTTTTCCAAAGGTGAACCAATGACTGCATTAAATTGTATGCTCTTAAGACTGTCCTAGACTCCTCTTTTCTGTAAGTAAAATATGCATCTCTGCTTAATATGCTTGTATTCAACAATTCAATATTTAGTAGAGATCTTTATTCTTCACTCCAGAGATGCTGTAGGTGAAACCATGTTTACCACTCCATTATCTGTAACTGACTGAAAAGAGGCCTGGACTTTCCTGTCTAGATCGGTATGATTTATCTCTACAAGTAATGATACACCTTGTAAACTTTCATTGTATACTTTCTAAAATCAGGTGATCACCTTTCTCATAGGAGCAAAACAATATGTTGTACTCAGTGATGGCTGAACATATGATGTCCTTCTATTCTCATGTTGCAGTATTAATTACAGCAGGGAGGTTACTGCCTGCAGAGCTGACATCCAGCCAGTATACCAAAGTCTTTGGTCCTGGAGGGTACATGTGACATCCTCTGTCAGAGCCATAAACCGACGTAGGGTATAAAAGTGACGTCTGCACATACCCACTTCAGAATTTTACTGCCACAGTGAACATCGGACTCCTGTTTGTCAGTTCGGAAAGCAGATCACTAATTCTCAGACACCAATTAAAGCAAACACTACCGATCAGATAACCGCTTCAACATATTGCTACAGATAAGTACCCTGTTGGGTTTTCTTTGTCTTTTGTTTATAGCTACAATGTACATGTCCACTAGGAAGGGGAAATGTTCTTGTGGGAGACAAATTCCTCACAACAGCATGAACAAAAAGTGCATATTTTGCTTAGGCAAGGCCCACAACCATACGTCCTGTCCCATTTGCAAATCCTCCATCCCTAAAACACTTTGCAGCCATCTGGCCACATTAAAACTGCATTTAGAAAACCAAAGGCTGCAATGTCTCGCACTCAGTATGGAAGGCAGAGTAGGTCCGTCTGATGAGCCACCACAGAAGAAGGCCAAGAAAATCAGGCCAGATTCCTACGCTGTGCCTCAGGTGTCCAAGCAGATTTTTGAGGCTGATGAAAGTCCAGGATCTTCTCAGATCTCCATTTCCAAACCAGGCCCGGGACCCTCAATGGAAGCTGCAATGGCAAAAACTCTAATTATGTCCTCTGAGGCTAATCAGCCATCAGGCCGTGATGGTGAAGGGGAACCATGACTCATTCAGTTGGAAGGCCCTACTCCTACACTTCCATCCACCCAGACATCGGCTTCCATTCTTTCTAATCCAGCTACCCCCTTGAAGAGAAAACAAAAATTGAAACATCCTGAGCCTCTACCAGTTCCTGTATGGGAAGTTTTCTCTTTTTAAGGCATTCCAGGCCTTGCAGATACAACAACCCCCTCCTGCTTCTCTTCTACGGCCTCCCTTAGAAGTGTCAGAGGAAGACCACTCCTCTTCAGAGGAATCTATTACATATGGATCCCAAATAGACTCTCCCAAGGATTTCATTACCCCAGAGGAGGAGGAGGATCCCATCACTCCTGAGTCCCCTGGAGAAGAATTCACCTTTGGAGACACAATCTCCCTCATGAGGGAATATTTTAAGTGGCAGGCCTCAGAGGTCTCTGACACCAAGAAAAGGTACTTTCACCTATTGTAAATGGAGTGACAATCCCTGTCTGCTGTGTTCCCTTTGCTACCTGCCTTCCAGGATGCCTTCCTGGCCATTTCACAGTCCCCAGACTCACAGCCACCAGCCTCAAAATGTCCAGACCATTTTTATAAGGTCCCTCAGGACACCCAATTCCTTTTTAAAGACCCTCCAGCAGGCCCAGCAGTTATTGCAGTGTCTGCTGATAAAACATCCAGACAATTACCTTCTGCTGCTCTTTACCCTACTGATAAAGACAGCAAATTCATGGACAGACTAGGGAAGAAAGTGTATACCTCCTCTACTCTGGCTATAAGAGCTCTCAATTACGAAACCCACATGGCTAGGTATGTCTTGGACACCATTACGAAAGCTTCTACCCTCATCTCTGAGGCTCCTGACTCTTCCATTAAAACCCAACTTAACACCCTACTTTCCACAGCATCTCAAGTGACTAGGCACTCCATCAAGTGCAGTTGTGATGCTGTGGAAGCCTCCTCTAAATCTGCTGCTGAGGCGATATTCCTAGGTGAAACTACAACCACTCCCTATGGATGTAAAAACTAAATTAATTGATGCCTCAGTGGACAATAAAGCCCTATTTGGACAAACCTCAGCAGAACTTCTCACCTTTCAAGAAAAGGGAAAAGAACTTCAAAACCCATAACATCTGCTGGTGTCTCTTATCACCAGATATCACAGAAACTATCCACAAAGACCTTCTTTTGTTAGGAGACAGTCCTCACATTCAGCTCCGCAACAAAAGAAATGCAGGCAACCCAGGAAAAGCTCTACTCCCAGGTTTCCTACCTACCCTCTCACCACCTCCTTTCAGAGTCAATCTGAGCTAACCAGACCACCTTCACTGTGACTTACAACTATTGAACACAACCCCCCCCCCCATCCCTTCAGCTCACCCTCTCACTACCCTCCTGGTGGAGAATTACATCAGAGCAATGAGTACTCTCCTTCACTCAGAAGGGATGCTTCATGACTTGGTGGATGTTACCCCCTTTCCAGGGAACTCTCCAACCTCCTACAAATCAAAGTCACTTTTTCCCGCCCATCATTCAACAACTACTAGCTCAGAGCACTATAGAATTGGCACCCTCCCCACAAAGAAACAAAGGTTTCTACTCCAGATTGTTTCTGGCACCAAGGAGGATGGCCCATGGAGACCAGTTCTGGATATATCTTTCCTAAACCTGTTAATCAAGATGCCCCACTTCAAAATGATTACCTTACCCCTGCTCCTATCACTCATACCAACACAGGCTTTCATGGTAGCCCTGGATTTGAAGGATGCCTACCTTCACATTCCTATACATCCAGATTACAAGAAATGCCTTCACTTTGCAATAAGGTTCTTGGCATTTTCAATTCTCTGCCTTACCTTTGAACTTTCCACTGCTCCATGAGTGTTCACAAAGTGTCTAGCACCTTTCATTGCTCACTGCAGAACACAGGGTACACAAATATACCATATCTAGATGACCTGTTCATTCTTCACCAGGACTGCCAAGTTCTTCTTCTCCACCTGCAACAGGTGGTATCCACCATAACTCAATTAGGGTTTACCATAAATAAGTAAAGTCTCACCTGAATCCCACTCAAGACCTCGTGTTCTTGGGATGCAGGATCAGAACAGACAGAATGAAAGCATTCATTCCAGAGAAAAGGATCCTAGACCTTTGTCTATACTTCACCAATCTCATCACCCACACTTTCTTGCCAGCTCGAGAGTTCCTAAGGGTGTTAGGCCACATGGCATCCCTAATATCCATGCTACCTCTGGCAAGACTCCACATGGGAGAAATCCAGTGGATCCTAATGAACGTATGGAGCCAACACTCCCACCCCCTTGACAACCCCCTTACCCTACTTCAGTGCCTGAAGAGGGAACTTCAGTGCTGGGTCTCAGCCATCTACCTCAACCTAGGGACCCTCTTACAGGTTCTGCCCCCCCCCCTACAGCATTTCTCCACAGATGTGTCAGACCTTAGTTGGGGTGCAATGCTAGTTCACAACCAGAAGCAATTCACCATGCAAGGGAAATGGTCCACCCTAAGACAAAAGGACCATATTAACATCAGGGAAATTATGGCACTACTGCTAGCCTTACAAACATTCAAATCAACTCTACAGCGAGGAGCCCTGAAAGTGATCACAGACAATATGACTGTCCTGTGGTACATAAACAAATGGGGGGGGGGGCAAGATCCTACCCTCTTTGCAGCCTGGCCATCCAAATCTGGACCCTGGCATCATCATTCCAGATTAATCTGGTAGCAGTGTATATTCCCTCTACAGAGAATGTTAGGGCAGACACACTCAGCAGAACTTCAGCCCCCTCTCATGAATGGATGCTTCACAGACAGTTTTTCCTGGATATTATCCACAGGTGGGGTGTTCCACAAGCAGATCTTTTTGCTTCCTCCCAGTAGAGACTGATGCCCAAGTTCTGCACAAGGGACCCACATCCACATGCCTGGAAAGTGGACACCTTCTCTTTTCCTTGGGAGGGAATGTATCTCTATGCCCCCCCCCCCTTCTCACTGATTCAGAAAGTCCTCCTGAAAATCCAGAGGGGACAAACCCAAAATTCTGTTGATGAGCCCCTTTTGACCAAGACAGCATTGGTTTCCCCTTCTACACCTACTAGCCAAGGGCAATCATCACAGGTTACCCCACCGAATAGACCTGCTCACACAGGATAGGGGATCCCTACTGCAACCTCAGGTGAACAATCTGAAACTGACCTTATGAGTGATAGGGTTCTAATCCCCTTCAGACATCTATACTCAGAGGATGTACTCAATGTTCTGCAGGAGGCCAGAAAACCCAGTACCAGGAGAAATTATGTTTCCAAATGGAAGATATTCTCCAGGTGGTGTCAAAGGAAAAACCAGGACCCTATGACTACTTCTGTACCCTTGGTCCTTTCCTATTTGTGTGAGCTCCTTTACTCAGGACTAACTTACTCTTCAGTCAAAATCCATTTATCTTCCATCTCTGCTTGTCTACCCATGCTAACACCTCTGGCTTCAAGATTGGAAGTCAAGCTTTTCCTGAAAGGGGTACTTCATATCAGACCCCCCAGAAAGCCCATACCCCCCCCCTTGGGACCTGCATTTTGTACTATAAAAACTTACATTGCCACCTTTTGAACCAGGACATTCAGTACCCCTAAAACTTTACACCTTAAAAACAGTTCTACTAGTGGCCCTTACTTTTGCCAGGAGGTTATCAGAGATACAAGTCCTTATGGCTACCCCTCCTTACCTTATTTTTCACAAGGACAGAGTTGCCCTCAGGACTAACCTCTACTTCATGCCTAAGGTGGTTAATGAACTCTCATTAAACCAGACCATTAACCTGCCTGTTTTTTTACCCTCAACCACAAAATCCATCAGAGAGGACTTTACATTCTCTAGATGTCCACAGGCAACTGAGATACTACTTAGACAAAACAAGACCTATTCATAAGTCTAACCAGCTATTTGTCTCCTTCCATCCCAGGGCTCTAGGGAAAGGAGTCTCCAAACATACCATTTCATCATGGATCTCTAAATCCATCGGCATATGCTATTCCTATCATGGAAGTCCTTACACGGACATGTCAAATCCCACTCCACCAGGGCAGCTGCTTCCTCGGCTGACTTTTTCAAAGGAGTTGATTACACCTCAATTTTAGAGGCTGCCACTTGGACTTCAGTACAGACCTTTACCAAACATTATAAGCTGAACCTAGCATCCAGAGCCAGAGCTGGGTTTGCCAGATCAGTTCTCCAAGGTCTCATTGACCAGGGACGCCAGTCCTCCACCCTGGCTCATACCTAAAAGCTTTGGTACTCTCCCTGTTGTAATGAATACCGCAACATGAGAATAGAAGGACATAGAATAGTTAAGTAAGAACTTACCATAACCTTAGCTGTCCTTCTCTTCCATGTTGCAGTACTCAGTCCCTCCCTCCTGCCCCCTCTTCCTTACCTTTTTACATATATTTGCATACCTGTGGAGACATAGTTCCCCTTTGTTTTTTTTTTCCTTTCACAGTTCTACACTATACACAGCCTACCTAGTACCCTAGGGTCTAGTCTACATGTAAGTCTCAAGGGTCTTCCTCTTTAAACCTGCAGAAGTACTACTGTATGCGACAGTCCATTCTGAGGAGGGTACATGCAGATGTCCCTTTTATACCCTACGTCAGTTTATGGCCCTGACAAGGGATGTTACATGCACCCTCCAGGAGCAAAGACTTTGGTATACTGGCCAGATGTCGGTGCTGCAGGCAGCAACCTCCCTATTGTAATGAATACTGCAACATGGAAGAGAAGGACGTCTAAGGTTATGGTAAGTTCTTACACAACTATTCTTTATGAACAAGCTCAAAAGACAGATGGTATTTCTTGTTGTAAAGTTCTTAAAAATTAACCTAATAACTTTTAATGCCTTAGGTGTAACTTTTAAGGCACTAGTCATATACTTAAAATTACTACATGTAATAATACCTATATCCTTATATCCTGTCAATTTCTGTAACTCATGGCAACCTAAGTTTCTTTGATATTCAACCATTGATTTCCCAAAATACAAAGTAGCACATTTATCTTTATTAACTTTTAGTCCAGTTAAGTTCAGCCACCAAACACCATGTAAGTTTTGAAGTGGTCAGTATCCTCTGTCGATGAATTAACACAATTTAATATCCAGTTTAATATCAGCCACACACTTGGCCATCCAAACATTAGCTATCTAGAAATGAAAATACCAGTTTGAACAATTCTGAACCTAGATGTGAGCCCTGAAGGACCCCTTTGTTCACTTCATGTCAGCTAGATATGAAACGTTCTATCCTTACTCTCCACAATCTACTACAAGCCCATTTAGTCACCCAGTGAACAATGTCGTGATTAACTTTGTGGTGAGCATGTCATTAATGACAGCAGAATGAGTAACATTGTCAAAAGTCTTGGACAAATCCAAACAGACCAACACTTCAGACATGCCCATATCTAAGGCAATTTCCACTAGGTCATAAAATTAAATTAAATTACTGAATGTGGAAGGTTCTTTTTTGTGAAACCATTTTGAGTGAGATACATTAAACATCCCTGAAAGTCTTAATTAAAAAAGGAAAGTAGACACCTCTTAAAACTCTTCCCCACCATTGAGGTAAGACTGATAGGTCAATAATTATTTATTTTGACAATTGAGCCCTCCTTATGAATTTTAATTATGTCCGCAAGTTTCCAACTAGCTGGAACAGTGCCAGAATACAGCAGGTTGTTAAAACATTGAGTGATAGTAGCTGAAATTTATACTTACTATCTAATGCTTGCACGAGTGTAAAATTGAAAACTGAGCACATATAATCATCTTCCATTAAAATTCTAACATCAGAAACATCGTCAAACAGTGTAACATCTTCTTTCAAGAAGTGCTCATTGAGCAAGTTTGCCAATAATTCTCTAGTGTTCAGCACTTTGACTTGAACAGAAATTGGTCCAAAAAATTTAACATTATTGCTGATGTATCACATGTAAGATTAAAATTTGTTAGAACAAGAGCTACTAAATAATTATCTTAAAATTTACTTTTTTCTAATCTCAGAGACATTTAATCTTCTGGAGACTAAGTTAAAAGCCCATTTTAAAGCATATCTTTCAAACCTCTTCCAGAGCCTGAATTTTTTCCTTTTTTTTCTCAAATGTTTAATATAACCAGTATTTTACCATAGTGTTGTAGTCTTCACTAAAGGGCAGCCACAGTGGTGCAGTGGTTAGCGCTGCCACCTCACAGCAAGAGGTTCTGCGGTTTGATCCTCGGCTGGCATGCCTTCTGTGTGGAGTCTGCATGTCCTCCCTGTGGTCACATGGATTTCCTCCGGGTGCTCCGGTTTCCTCCCACATCCCAAAGACATGCTCTAGGTGGATTGGATACTCTAAATTGGCCCTAGGCATGACTGCGTGCATGTGTGTGCCTTCCGTGGAAGGTTGGGCGCCAGGCTAGCAACTCAACACCATAAAACTCCACTGCCAGTCATGAGCAGACAGGTGATCCGCTATGGCAACCGCTAACCGGGAAAAGCTGAAAGAAGAAGTTGTAGTCTTCACTAAATTGTTAGTTATTGTTTTCTTACATGCAGGAAAAAGAAATTCACAAATGTTTTCAAAGTCCTGATATTTATTCACAACATTATTTACCTCAGAGGAACTCCAGTCAGTAGAATGTATTTGAGTAATAAAATTCAGATCGAACAGCTTAGACTTATCAAAAATACTGTTTTGTTGATTTATGCGAAAAGCATTAGTTATTATATTAAATTCAAATTCTAAGTGATCTCACTTGCCTAATGGAGACAGTGTAGATGCCTATGATACTTGGGGGCCCAAATGGTGTGGGGTGTACAACTAGGCTTATAAGGGCCCTATTAGTCATTAGCCTAGTAACAACGTATGAACCTATGAAAATATCATAGGTTCAGAGGCTCACAGGTACTTACTAGGTTAATGATATGTGAGGTTCTTCAGAAGTGAAATCATGCACTCTTAAGAGGTTTATTAGCCCTAGTATATAAGTAGAATTAACCCAGATACCTTTGTATTTTAAGTATGAATAACCAAAGTCAGACAGACATTTATATGTTGCCTCTATCCATAAAGGACAAAGGTAATAATCCAAGGATGAACTTGCAATTTCCTATCTATTTGTAAAGATTACACATGACTAGAGAAAGAGACTTTGCCTTATGTGGAGAAGAAGATGATTGCAGTGAAGTGGTATTCTCTGTGAAACATATCTATCCTTCCAGCATGTTCTGTTTAAATTACAGAACAGATTAATAGCTCTTAAGTGAGTGTTTCTACTACTATTGGACTTGCAGATGTGCAATAGGTCTTAAAGGATGGGGGTGGGAGAAGCAGAGATTACCCCTCAATAGTTTGTACAATACTGAGAAGAGGGACTAGGCTTTGAGATGGTCAGAGTCCCTTTTGTGATTTAATCCCTTTATTTTCTAGGTAAAAAGCGTTGTGGTCATTTAACTTCTACCATGTGTTTTGGCAGGTGCCTACAGAATGGGAAACTATACTCACAGGATCTGGACACCATACCCTTACTAATAAACTGCGCAATAAAAAAATAACTTTTTCACAATAGTAAATACATGATTATCAAAGGATAGCACATTTATTATATGGGTTCCCAGGTCCCTAACTAATGGATCAATTTTCAAGGGTTTGTTATTGATTTGATAGTTGCAGGGGACACCATACTTGCTAAAGGATGCTAATATAGATGTTTTGATGTTTAGTTTTAAGCTATGGTTTTGACACTAACCATTTGTTTGTGAAAGGCTCTCTTGAAGAATGTTAGTCCTGAAGAATGTTGGTGTCTTCTGAAGGCTGTATGATGTCACCAAGTTTGCTGTTGTCTGCAAACATGGTCGGCCATAAGCCCTTAACATTAGCTTTGACCTCCAAGAAGTAAACTCCCAATATTGGCCTGAGGCCCAAACCCTGAGGTACACTGCTAGTGACAGGTCTTTTGGAGGAGGTAGAACCCCCACTCTAATTTCCTGTCTTGTATTTATTTATTTATTTATTTATTTTATTTTACATTTGTTAACCGGGGGTGTCTGACTGAGCCGAAAAGGCCCTTTTTCAGCAGAGGCCCGGGGAGAAAAGCTCCACAAAGAAAAATTACAGACACATTTAGTTATTTAGACATAATCAGTATACACACAAATTACAAGAGACATGTTTTACAGTGGTATGCGGCACAAACAGTTACAGTGGAGAGAACAATCAAAAAAATATTAATTTTAAAAATAAAGGTAAGTAATAGATTTGTGGTGTACAGCTGAACTTTGGAATGTAGGTAGAATACATACATAGTACACAGGTACAGTACATACATTGTAGATTAGCCAGTGTTTGTGAGTAAGATTGAAAAACTATTATCAATTGCTCTAGATTTAGTATGTATATGTTATCCGCTTTCACTAGCCTGGGGAGCAATCATGGCACTGCCAACTTTGCTTGAGATGTTGCCTGATGAGGTCTTTAAAGGAGGCTTTGGATGATGTGTTTTGAATGCTAGTAGGGACAAAGTTCCATTTTTTGGCCACCGAACTACTATATAGTGCATCTCCAAAGCTATTGTAGCTGTTGGTGACTTCTAGTAGTAGTTTGCTTGATGATCTAAGAGGCCTTTTGGCTGAGTGATGTTGTACTAGGTTTTTGAGGGCAGGACACTTATTGGGGAGGTAATAGATAGAATGACAGAGGCAGAGCTGATTGTAGGTTAGGAGGTTGGGCAGTTCAAGCCAGTGGAGCTGTCTCAAAGCAGTACAGTAATGAGTTCTATATGAGCAATTTGCAGCAAAGCGTGCAATTCTGCTATAGCAGGCTTCCATTTTGCTTAGTTCCGTTTTGGTGAGATTAGTCAGAATGGGAGATGCATAGAGTTGGGTGGATAGAAGTTGGGAGCGAGCAATGGCTGATCTTGTGTTGTTGGTAAGAAATGGTTTGATACGGTAGAGTGACCCCAGTTTGGCATGTACTTTTTTAATAGTTAAGTTCAGATGACTATCAAATTTTAGGTGGGAGTCTATGGTTATTCCCAATAGCTTAGCCTGTGCCACTGGAGCAATTGGAGTAGCATTTGTGGAGTAGATAGTGAATTGACTGTTAGTGTTTTTGTTAGAACTGGTTATAATCATAAGCTGAGTTTTCTTTGGATTGAGGATAAGTTGGGCTTTGGTAAGGTAGTTTTCAACGTCAGAGAATGCTAGTTAAGTTGTTTGCAGGAGGGTGGGAATGTTTGGTGCAGCACAGATTAAGGTAGTGTCATCTGCATACTGAATTATAGATGCATGCCGTGTGGAGGTGTGGAGGTCATTTGTGAAGACTGTGAATAGTAGTGGTCCTAAGATAGAACCCTGTGGGACTCCTATAGTTATGGGCAGCTGAGGAGAGAGAGAATTTTCCCATTTCACAGCTTGGTACCTGTCAGTTAAGTAGCTTTGGAACCAGGTAAGAATGGAATTAGATAGATGATATTGGTTTAGTTTGTTTAGCAGGATTTGGTGTGAGACTGTGTCAAATGCTTTGGACATATCCAAAAAAAGAGTTGACACTTGCAGGCCTTCATTTTTGAGGTGGTTTACTGTGTCTGTGAAGCAGAGGAGAACTGTAGTGGTACTATGGGCAGGTCTGAAACCATGCTGAGTAGGTGACAGGATGTTGCAGTCTAGGAGATAGTTTAGCATCTGGCTATGGATGCATTTTTCTAGGATTTTGGCCAGGGGGGAGAGTAAAGCAATGGGTCTGTAGTTATTAAGTTCAGTGGAGGTCCCGCCTTTATGTATGGGTGTAACATAGGATATTTTCCAGAGTTTGGGCACATAGTTTTCAACAATTGATCTGTTTATGAGAGTGGAGACTGGGATAGCAATAGCATCTGCTGTAAGTTTCAAGAAATAGCTGGGGAGTAGGTCGGCTGCTGTTGATGAGGTTTTTAGTTTGGAGAGCATGCTTTTGATTGAAGTGGTGGAAACTGTTTTGAGGGTAAAGCTTGTATTAGTGTTATTTGTGTTGGGGGGGGGATAGTGAGGAAGGAACTGTCCTGTGATACTAAGGATAGAATTGAGTTCACAAAGTGGGAGTTGAATTGTGTTTCGATGGGAACTTTAGTGTCAGGGGTGGAAGGTTTGGGGGTAGCCTTTTGGGTGGATTTAAGTAGCTGGTTTACATTTTTCCAAAATTTTTGCGGGTTGTGTTGGTATTTAGTTTGTAATGTTGTATAGTAGGATTTTTTGTCCAGCCTAATGCATTTTTTTGCACGGTTCGCAGTTCTTGGTACTTAGTTAGGCTTTGTGTTTCTTTGTTTTTTTGATAGTAACGTCAGGCAGTGTCTCTGGACTTGAGGATTTGTTTGGTTTCTTTACTGAGCCAGGGGTTTGTAGAGGTTCTAACCTTGATTTTGCGCAATGGAGCGACAGTGTCTAGGTGTTGTAGAAATGTTTTGTTGAAATATGCTACAGCCTGGTCAAGTGGGAGGGTTTTTAGGGGGGTCCAGTCACAGTTACACAGTAAAGTGTTGAGGACCTCAGGAGAGAATTTTTGTGTTTCTAGTGGATATATAGTTAGTGGTTTTGCATATGCTTGTTCTACTACGTATAAAGTATATTATGTTGTGGTCCCTTAAGGTGTCTGGGAGACTGCCTGTGTGAGGGTACAATGTGGGGTTGCTAGTTAGGACCCAGTCAAGGATGGATTCCCTTTTAGATTTTTATCACACCTAGTTGGAATTTGGACTAGCTGCTGGTAGCCATGGAGATTTATTAGATTACTTGGTGGTTCTGATATACAGGTGAACCAATCTAGGTTGAAGTCCCCCAGAATAAGGGTTTCTTGTGAGTATGTTGAAGAACACCAGGATAAGAAGTCTTCAAGGCTAGCAGGTGTATTACCAGGTGGAATATAGATCACAATTGTGGTGATGACCTTTTTAGGGTGAAGTTGAAGTTGTGAGATAAGTATGTCCCAATTATTGGGGGAGGGATAGGAGTTTGGTAATTGATGGACAGTTAAGTTGGACTTAGTAAGGCAGTTCCACCCCCTTTACGAAGTGGTCTGTCTTGTCTAATGATATTGTAGCCAGTAGGGAGAACTTCTGAGTTAGCTATGTTTTTATTTAGCCAGGTTTCTGTTAAAGCAACTATGTCTGGGGAGTAGTGTGCTATTGCGGCTTGGAGTTCAGGTATTTTATTTTTGATACTTCTAATATTAATGTTTAGCATTAAAAGATGGTTGGTTTTGCTGCTGTTGTTGATTTGCCCAGGGATGAAGAAAGTGGGGGTGTTATGTTCTGACATTTGTGTTGGAGCAGTTTGTGTTGGACAGGATGGATTTGGGCCTGGGTTGGGGTGGATATCCCCACTTATGGTGAGCCTGGAGTTAAAATGGTTATACAGGTGTTGGAGTTTGGTGAGGAGTGTGAGAAAGTATTGTGTTTTTTTGGAGTAGGAATGAGAGCATGTGTGTTTAGTTCTGAATTGGTCCGTTATGTAGTTCTTGAATAAGTGTGGGCAGATATTATTATAATGTGTGGTGTCTGTGTATGAGAGTGCATAATGCAGTGTTGTGCTACTAAGTTTAGGGATATTGCTAGAGTGATAACTTGTGGTGTTGTAAAGAATTATGAGAAGACAGACTAGATTTAGTTGTGTGATAGTCATGGTTATAAAGTTTATGTTGTGTCTAGGTGGGGGGGTCTGAATAGGAATTATAGGGCTGCACTATATGTGGATGGGGAAGTAGTGTGGGTGATGCAAAAAATGCCTAGTGGGAATGAGAGTGATTGGGAGTATTTTGTGTGGAGCAAGTTGGTGTGGTTTAATGTGATATGACTTGAGGAGCTATGATTGGTGGAGGTAATGTGAGGGTGAGCTGTGGGTGTGGCTATGATTACTATAAATGTAGAGGTAGTGGGAGCGGGAGGGAATAGGGGGCAGGGCAGGGGAGCAGAGAGAGCCCGAGCGTTAGCGAGGGCGAACGGAGTGGGGCAGATCCAGAGCCAACCAAGGCAAGAGAAAAAAGTAAGTATTACTTTACAAATCTGAACACTTTTAAAACAAATTCCTGAGGTCTAATGGCTTACCGGCTAGCAGAATGTAATTGCTGAAGAGCACTTGTGTCCTGGTGGGAGACTAGAAATTTAAAGATGGCTCCATGCTCAGAAGGATTCTAATATAGACTTTGTATTGGGGGTGGGAGATAGCACAAGGGGTGTAAACCAGGTGGAATGCAAAGAAACCAGAGAGGCAATCAGTGGAAATCAGTGAAGGCCTCAGAGAGGGTAAGTAATAATTCAAACTACCTGTAAAGTGAAGGAGAGAAGAGACAGCAAAGTTTATTAAGGTTGGGAGTGTGTCTTTACATTGACTTGCTGATTAGTAACCAGTTTGCGCACAGATTAGAGTAGGGAGATACATTAGCAATGATAGAGATGCAAATAAGCAGGTGATCCTCCAAGTGATACAAACTAAGGCAGAAAGAACTGAGAGGGCTGCTTGATGGTTAATTTAATTTAGTCACAGGGATGTGAATTAAAATCTATACTGTCTATTGGACAATTAGGATTACTGTACTATCGGGGGGGGGGGACACAAGGCTACAACAGTCAGTTTTATTAGCAAGCTGAGAACTACTAAGAAATACTGCTAATGTAATAGCTTCACTCTCTTAAAACATACAAGTAGAATGCCTGGGTGGACTGACCCTGCTCTTGAGGCTCAAAATGTATATCCTTGTTTAATTTGCAATACTGATTCCTTCTTACACTGTATAGATGGAGTGGTAGCCGCAGACTGCAGATTTGCTTGAGTGTGCTCCTGCTCTTGAGGCTCAAAATGTATATCCTTGTTTAATTTGCAATACTGATTCCTTCTTACACTGTATAGATGGAGTGGTAGCCGCAGACTGCAGATTTGCTTGAGTGTGCTACTGTATAGATGGAGTGGTAGCCGCAGACTGCAGATTTTCTTGAGTGTGCTCCTGCTCTAGAGGCTAAAAATGTATATCCTTGTTTAATTTGCAATACTGATTCCTTCTTACACTGTATAGATGGAGTGGTAGCCGCAGACTGCAGATTTGCTTGAGTGTGCTACTGTATAGATGGAGTGGTAGCCGCAGACTGCAGATTTGCTTGAGTGTGCTCCTGCTCTTGAGGCTCAAAATGTATATCCTTGTTTAATTTGCAATACTGATTCTTTCTTACACTGTATAGATGGAGTGGTAGCCGCAGACTGCAGATTTGCTTGAGTGTGCTACTGTATAGATGGAGTGGTAGCCGCAGACTGCAGATTTGCTTGAGTGTGCTACTGTATAGATGGAGTGGTAGCCGCAGACTGCAGATTTGCTTGATTGTGCTCGGCTAGCAGAATGTAATTGCTGAAGAGCACTTGTGTCCTGGTGGGAGACTAGAAATTTAAACATATGAGCCAGTTTGCTAACCTATTAGATGTAAAGGAACCTACTTTTAGCTGAATGGGTTTAGCAACTCCAATTGAATGAGGGATGGAGTTGAATACTTTTGCGAGGTCTAGATATGCACTGCACAAATTTTCACTCATCATTGCTTCAGTAATCTTCTCAATGAGGTCAACCAAATTAAGTAGGCAGGATCCACCCATGAAAAAAAAAATGGCTTGGCATACAGATGAGGCTGGTCAGGTTTATCGGTCTGTAAATAAATGGGTCCATTGATGCCTCAGCTTTGTGCAGAAAGATGACCGTTGCAGGCTGCCACTCATACAGCATAAACCCAGTTTAGTGGCTGAAATTAAATAGCCTCTGTAGGGGGTTGGGGTTTAAAAGGGCTCATTTCAGGCAACCAGTGGGCAGTCTGGTGTGTTACTCGGCTCCACAGAAACAGTATTTTGGGGCTTGGAGAGTGCTTTGAGGACTTGTTCCAGGGAAATTTCAAGGGAACTGAATGCCGGTAATTGTTTTGGGACTCTGGGGAGTAAAGGGGGTAAAGCTGGAATTAATCTTCACCACTGATAGATCTGCTATGTTCTCTAAGTCAGAATAGACAATATTGTTTACTATTAGCTCTGCACTGTTTCAAGCATTGTTTCTGATGCGTCTAAATAGTTGAAGATGGCTTTATGATTGTGGCTATTTTTACCTAGCATTTGGTTTTGGTTGATTTCATCAGGGACCAGAGTTCCCTTTCCAGTTTTGCGAAAGCATTTTTAGCACTTGGAGAGTTACATTTATTTTTACATAAAATGAGCGTTTTCATTTTATTGTAGAGCCTGTATGTATTTGGGTAACCACCATTGTCCTTTTATTAACTTTTGAGGGGGACAGATTATCTATGCAGCTATTTACTTGGGCATAGAAATGAGGAATTCCACATTTGTAGAAGGATCATCAAGGTGGAAGTGAATGTTGAATTTAGCTAGGTCATCACTCAGTTTTTTTGTAGAGTAGTTTTATCATAATCTCTGATTGCCAAGTCATCGGATGATGTTTCTGGAGTCAGTCATATGGTGACTGTGAACAACATATGGCCCAATTTGGCTAAGTAGGAAGTTACAACTGGTAGAGAACAGTGCTGTCCCACACTGGTGAGAAACAATTCCAGGATTTTGCCTCCCTTAGTTGGGGAATGGACTAACTGGTACAGTGAGTTTGTATTTATGAAGTCCAGAAATCTATGGGTATGCATGTTGAATGATGTACAAGTTTTCCAGCTTATGAAAGGGTATTTGAAGTCCCCTAGCAAAATGATGTTTGGCTGAATGTTTAGGCACTCCATACTAGTGAGGTAGTAAGTATGAGCCAAGAAAAACATATAAGGACTCCTATAGATAGCTATGACTTTATGTAAAAAAGACACTATGGTGCAGGCCATTCCTGGCAAAGTAAATAGTGTCATCTCCACAGAGGCTGATATATATATATATATATATATATATATATATATATATATATATATATATATATATATATGTGTGTGTGTGTGTGTGTGTGTATATATATATATATATATATATATGTATGTGTGTGTGTGTGTATATATATATATATATATATATATATATATATATATATATATATATATATACTGTACCCCCTTTAAATGACACCAGAAGCTAAGCTAATTGTTCTTTCTAATGTTGATCATGGCTAGGTTCATAAATACCTCAGACACATAGTATGACAATTCCATTTTGTCTCTCTTTATATAGTGCAGAAAAGTAAATGTCCAGTTATTTACTGCCACGTGCACTATGACTGTGTCATATGTGTGCTCGTGGTACAAGAACTTGAATATATGTAATGTAATTATTATTTGCCTTATATTGTTCTGCTACTAAGGTACTCAGATAGTGACCAAAAAGGGTCAGTTGACCAGCTGGCTTACCGGTTCACACATGGAAAATAAATAAACAACTACATACATATACAAACAAGTATGTAAATAAGTGTGACACATGCTGCCTGCGAGCTGCTTAGCATTCAAATATCTACACCCAGATATACTCTTTGTCCCCTTTCTTTTAGCTATGAAATATAATATTGTATAAATATTTTACAAGATATCATGCATTACGTTACTTTCAAATTACCTTTTAACTACAGGAGCCTGCAATGGGCTTCATATGTTAAATCATATTGCCAGATAGTTTCTTCAGCTGCCTTCCCAACCTAGAGTATTTCATTAGACTAGGATTTCTGTTCTTCCTTTGAGGGCAGTTCTAGTTTTTTAGTTACTGAAAACCACAGAAGTATCTTCTTCATCTGTGATGACTTTCACATACAGTTGTAGAACACAGTTGCACCTTTATCCTCACTCTGTTAGCACATTTCTCTTTGGACTGGGCATTCTTTTGTTAAAGTTATATTTCTTTTTTTCCCTTACAAATGAACACCATACCCTTGACCCCATATAGGATCTTAGTTCAGCCATTCAACCAACTGCTGCAGCTTTAGGCTGCTACTCCTAAACATTGGCAGAATGCAGGTTTCTCAGTATGACTTCTCCCTGCAAATCTATATTGAAACTTCTTGAGTACGTGTGGTAATCTTTATGCTCTTGCTAATTTTTTTTCATTGCTTCTTTTACTTTATCTTGATTAATTAGCATTAATAAAGTTACAGTTAAGGTTAAAGTTAGTTAAAGTTACAGTTAAAGTTAAAGTCACAATTAAAGTTACAGTTAAAGTTACAGTTACAGTTAAAGTTATGTTAGCATTAGTAAATCTACTATTTGTATATTGCTTGCCATTCAGTGATGTTGTTACATTGTTAACTAATGTTTTGCTACATTGTTTATCTCTCTTGAAGTTTGTTAAAATGTTGTTAAATTATGCTTTTTTTTTTTTGTGTTTTTGCTGTGGAGCGTTTCTCCCTGGGCCTCTGCTGAAAATGGGCTTCTGCCCAGTCAGATTATCCAGTTAAACAAAAGTAAATAAATAAATAAATAAATTTGTCGACATTGGTAATTTGTTTTTTTAAACTTATTATTATTATATACAGATTCTGCAGTGGAGGGTTCTTATATATTCCAAAATTACAGGATACATTTCCCTATAACTATTACTAGGTTGTTTTCTTTCATTCATTAGATGTTTGCAGTTAGAATAGTTAATTCCGCCTTTCCATTTCATTGTGGATGTTTGGGATTTCTACTAACACGTCAGAAAACTCACAGTTGTTACAATTTTTTAAATGCATACTCCAGAACTGTGGACCGTTATATAAAATGAAACCATTAGACATAACTTTTCTTGAGATGATTGAATTCAATGCACTTATCACACTGCCATGTTTTAACATCACCACTTCAGGGTAGTTGGAATAATTGTCCGTGCATATTAAGTACATAGTTTCTTCGAATTAAAACAAATGTATACCCACTCAACCCTACAGTCATCTCACTGCTGTGCAAGAATATCTCTTGGTCTTTGTTTTCACTTCATTATACCAATATGTGGCTTGTATATTGTGTGAAGTATCCGGCTTTACATTTGGAAGGTACAATGATCTTGTCAGCATTGAACAGCAAGTCCTAGCCATGTATTTCATTTATGTCTTCTTTGCTCTGGCCAACCTCTTGTAGCATCTGCATTTTCCATAGCAACATCAGTGCATCTCTGACATTGACAGCCATGGAATAATCCATTTAATATCTATTTTTTCTTCTGGAAAACATCTGTCTGCTTGAGTAAATATGATCTACACAATGTATCTGCTAGGTCTGTGTTTCACATTCAGAATATAATTCTGCATCTTTTACTTTCATAATGTGTAATTTAAGATCTAGTCACTTGTATAAAGATTTTCTGAATATGTTTGTACAGTTTTGCTGTTTGTTTCTACTTTAGCGCATTTCTTGACTTTCTAACAAGTACAGACTACTGCAAGCAGTTCTTTCTCTATCTGTGCATATTTCTTTAGTGTGTCTGCATTAGATCCATAGGCAGCTCTTTTCTTCTGAAAAAGCACAGCTTCCATACCATTCTGTCTTGCATCTGCTTGTAACACAAGTGACTTACTGGTGTTATATTTGAGTGTAGATAATTTTGTTGCTACTTTTTCAGCCCATAGCTCCATTCTATAGGTGCATGTTGCTCCAGCTGCTTTCTAAGAGGCAAAGTTATCTTGGACATATTAGATATAAACATTGCAAACTCTCATTGCAGCATATTTTGTCTTCTGATGTGGCACTTGCTTTCCTTTCACTGTCGTTCAGGCCCCGATCTTTAAAAGTATTTTCACACAAATATTACACTCTGTGCCCATCTCTAGTTTAAATCCAGTGATTCATTTATGAATCCTAAGGTTTTTGTACTGACACTCATACCTTTGTCTGACTGATAATCTTGCTTTCCTGTTCCTTTATTTTTCAACTTCATAGCTTCAAATCTTTAAATTTTGATTGCACCACATCTTTTTTGTCTTTACTCAATAGCAAGCATTTTTTTCTGAAAATGTTCTTCTTTTACACATTTTCACAACATGATCTTTCCTGCTACAACTTTAATTAAACTGATTAAATGTTGGACATTTCTTTCTCTTGTACTTACAGCTGTACTTTCTACATCAGGTTTCAATTTCAATAACAACAAAGGTCCAGTGCTCTTAATCATCATCACCAGTGTTATTTTACATTTTTTTAATACTTTTAATGTATATTGTTACTTCACTCTTATTTTATCTTACACATATCTCTTACATTAATTTGTTTAAATGCATACTTGTAATTTTGGTCACTTTGCTCAGACCCACACCTTTTGAAATCATCTGATCTATTTCTGATAAAGGCAGCTCCTAGTCTGTTCACATATTATACCACAGGCAGATTTGTTTCTTATCACTCAAAAATACCACTCAGCAAATCCAGTCTTTGTATCTATTTTCTATTTGTTTCTATTCTTTACCTTAGAAACATAAGCATCTCCAGTTCTATTTAGTCCTGGTTTCCTGTTAAGAATAAATAAGACATGAATTGAAGATTTTTTTCTGTGTTCACAGCAGTTCCAGTCTTTCTCCAGTAGTGTTGCTATTTTGTATTTCTTTTCTCCCTGAAAGGTAATATCTTTAAGGATTAATGTACCTTTAAGATTTTTCAGCTATTCTGTTCCCATAGAGGAACAAATATAATTTCTACATCTATGGTTTCCACGTGACTTTTTTATGAGATAATTCCTTTTCACTGCAGTTGGTGCATCATTCCATGAAAAATGGATGTGAATAGACCAGGAGCTGGATCACGCAGTGGTGCAGCAGTTGTATTCTCAGTTCCCACCAAGAGGTTCTCCAGTTTGATTCTCAACTGGGATGCCTTCTGTGCGGAGTCTGTATGTCCTTCCTGCATCCATATAGGTTTCCTCTGGGTGCTCTGTTTTCCTCCCACATTACAAAGATATGCATCTGGAGCATTTCTCCCTGGGCCTCTGCTGAAAATTAGCTTTGTTCCAAGTCGGACTTTCCCAGTAAACAAATGTTAAATGATAAATAAAAAGAAAATGCTCTGAAATTTGCACACGTTATAAAAAATTTAATGTTGAACTTCAAAAAACAAACTTTGTACTGCAAATAATATTTCTGCAATACAAAATAACTTCAAAATGAAAACATTATTGAACATCAAACAAAAAAAATCTTGAAGAATATGTAGTAATCACCAGCCAGGAAACTTTATTTTTAAAAATCCTTAACGCTGAAATTGTACAAAGCCTTTTCATCCGAGTGTCACCCAGACTTTTTCAGAAATCAAAACAATTAACACAATAATAATTGCACCTATATACCCTAAACTTGATTGACAATTAAGCCAATAGACTTAAAAAATTACCTGACAATTAATTATTAATTACTAAGTAGTGAGGAAATGAAATACATTAGAAAAAGACCTGTACCCAACTTCACAACATTTAAAACCATACATATATATGTATAGACACTTAAAACCAACAACATTAAATAAATATCATAGATTTTATAAATATATAATGTAACAATGAAATTATTATAAAGATAAAACAACACAAAATGCTAATATATTATAATAAATATAGTTTAAAAACATGAAAAATAATGAATACAATGCAATGATTTATAGTTTAGCCGACTTCAGTTTAAGAAGTGGTAAAATAGAAATGGAATTATTAAGTCCTGGGGTTCTATTGGCTTCTAATTTAATTTGCCAAAAAATTTCTCTATCTTCCAATTTAATTTCCCAAGGACCCCCCCCTGATATCCTTAGAAACCATTTCAATAACATAAAAATTAAACTGAGCAGTATTACACACTAAAGTATGCCTATAAAGTGCATTTTGTATTTCTTTTCTCCCTGAAAGGTAATATCTTTAAGGATTAATGTGCCTTTAAGATTTTTCAGCTATTCTGTTCCCATAGAGGAACAAATATAATTTCTACATCTATGGTTTCCACGTGACTTTTTTATGAGATAATTCCTTTTCACTGCAGTCGGTGCATCATTCCATGGAAAATGGATGTGAATAGACCAGGAGCTGGATCACGCAGTGGTGCAGCAGTTGTAGTCTCAGTTCCCACCAAGAGGTTCTCCAGTTTGATTCTCAACTGGGATGCCTTCTGTGCGGAGTCTGTATGTCCTTCCTGCATCCATATAGGTTTCCTCTGGGTGCTCTGTTTTCCTCCCACATTACAAAGATATGCATCTGGAGCATTTCTCCCTGGGCCTCTGCTGAAAATTAGCTTTGTTCCAAGTCGGACTTTCCCAGTAAACAAATGTTAAATGATAAATAAAAAGAAAATGCTCTGAAATTTGCACAAGTTACAAAAAATTTAATGTTGAACTTCAAAAAACAAACTTTGTACTGCAAATAATATTTCTGCAATAAAAAAATAACTTCAAAATGAATACATTATTGAACATAATTCATCCATGTTAATGTTCATTAAATGCTCAGACATTTTAGGGGCCAGATTCCAAAAGAGTTGCTGTCAATATATGTCTTCTCTAATTCTGAAAGTAGTGGTGTAAGGTCTATCTTTAAACAATCTTCCTATGGGGACGAGATTCCAAAACACCTGCTCTCAGTGTAAGTGGTCACTTCAATCAAAAATCTTCTAAGTTATATAATATAAAACAAAACAGGCAGAACACAATTAAAATACAATTTTATAATTTTAGAATAGATAAAATAGTAACCATACATACAGTAGCAAGGCTTCATATACTAATTATACTCTATACAGATATGGTTAAATAAATAACTGTAAATTAGATGTCACAATGAAGAGTACTGAGTTATTTAGAAAGGGTGGATAGCAAATGGTTGTTCTAATTTTCAGATATAGCGAAAGGAGTGGTAAAGGAGTTAAAACTGGCATAGGTAGAAGGTGGGAGGGTGAAGACAGAATGATAGTTGGTAACAGAGTAGAGGACAGCAGAGGTATAGTAGAAGAGAAGGAAAAAAGCAGAGATGTTATATTTATCTTGGATTTGTACAGCCACAGAGCTAGGAGGTTGAGAGACATTCTCTTATATGTGTTTTAAATGCTTGTTGGTTTTCAAAAAACCTGAGAGCATGTGTGAGATGGATTTCCAGAGGGTAGGCAAAGAGTTTGAGTATAAAGAAGCTCCTGATGCATTTTGGGCTGTAGTGAAGTACAGGAGAACTTTATCTTTAGATTGAAAAGGTTTGGTATGGTGATTGTGTTGAACCATGCCTTTTAGTGCTGGATGCTTATCGGGGTAGTATATTACAGTATGAGCTAGTAGTGACTGACTACAGTGGGGGTGATATTGGATTTCAGTCTGATTTCATTGTTTAAGGGCAGAATAGTGATGAGTTCTAAAGTGGCAATTTGCAGCAAACAAGTTATTTTATTCTACCATTGCTCCAGCTTTGTTTGTGTGGAAGTTTGTAGGTTACTACAATTGGGAAGGCATATGGTAGGGTAGGTAGGAGGCAGGCTTTAACTATGGTATCTCTAATTCTGTCTGTTAAGTATGGTTTTGTTCCATATAAGTGAATGGGCTTTTGGTGAACTTTTTAATAACAGTTTGGAAGTATAAGTCAGATTTGAAGTTGTCATCAATGGTGACTCTAAGAGTTTGGTAATAGGGACCTATTCAATCAGGATGTTATTAATGAAGTGATTTTGACAAGAGTTTTGCTTTGGGAGAATGTTTTAGGGGTGAAAAGTAGTAGCCATGATTCTATTGATGTAAAGGATTCTTGATTAATTTCTTGAAATGTTTGTAATTTAGCAACTGTGCAGATGGGTATGGAGTCATCTGCATTCAGCACAAGAGTGGTGTGCTTGAAAGCAGTGTATAGGTCATTTATAAATATGTTAAACAGGATGGGTCTGAGTATGCAATCTGTGACATTCCTACAGTTACAGGTAGAAATGATGTGCATTCTTGCTGCCATTTGACTGCTTGGAATCTGTCTGTTAGGCAGGTGTTAAACCAGGAGAGGCAGGGGGGGAAGAGACCCGGGGGGGTGGGGGGTTTCTTAGCAGTTTATGGTGACAGATGGTGTCAAATGATTTGGACAGGTCTAGGAATAAGGAAGATACTTGGTCACCAGTATTTCTGCCAACTTTAATGGCATCAACAAATTGAAATGAAGTATGGCAGTAGTGGTGCTATGGCTGGGAAAAAACTAAGTTGTCTGGGTGCAGAAGATTGTTTATGGTTAGGCATTGCAGTGATTTGGAATGTATATGCTTTTCTAATATTTTAGACAATGGTGACAGAATGACTATTGGTCTGCAGTTGGAGTAGTCAGCAGGGGTCCTCCTCTATGAAGAAGCATGTATGCTGTCTTCCAAATGGATCTGTTTTTATAAGTATAGATTTTGGATATGACAGAGCTTCAACTACAGTTTTTAGAAATTCAGGAAGAAGACTATCAGCAGCAGGGCTTGTAGTTTTTAGTTTTAGGAGACATTTTTTATGATGCAGGTAGGGATAGGTTTAAGTGTGAAGTGTGCTTCCATGGAGTTTTGTGGATGGAGGTGGTCTGGTTTAATGGTGTGGTTGTCTTTGATAAGTGAGGCTACAGCTTGAAGGAAACATTTGTTAAAGTTATTAGCGACTGTTGATAAAGAAGGGAGGGGGGTTGCTGACTTTGGCCTGATAACCAGAATTTTTTAGGATTATTTTGGTGTGCCTACTGTAAATTAAAGTAGCAGTTTTTTTTTTTTTTTTTTGTAATGCCTTATACTGTCTTTGGTTTTATCTCTTACCTAGCTCTAGTGGAGTTTTTTGAGGAATTTGTTGGTGTGTCATTAAGTGCATGTTGATAACATACCTCTTGTGACATTTTAAGTGAACTAGAGTGAAATTTAATTAAAACTGTACCTGACTTTGGGCCTTTGCCCCCATTATTTTTAGGTTTGTTCATGATTCTTGAGGAATTAAGTTGACAGCTATGTCTGTAGTCTACCCACACCCTACAGCTAGAGATCACATTTGAGGGGAATGTTAATAGGCTTGCTTTAGAAGCTTTAGAAAAAATGGTTTTCAGATCACAGCTAGAAAACTGGTACTCTGCACTCCCAAATGTTTTTGTTTCACTGAATTTTCTCTCACTTATTAACTCATTTCAAGACATTTGATGGAAGACAGTGATGTCATCTCTAAATGCATTCTAGGCTCTATGTGCATTCTATTCCCAAACCTGTTTTGTTTAGATGTTTGATTGTTTGCCTGTCTCAGGTTTGCATGCACATGTTTTTGACTGGGTTTGTCCGATTAGACCAGTGGCTATTGGTTTAGAGACTGACTCATACCTGATTCATACTTTTTCTCCTATAGTCTGTTTCATTTTCAGCCTTGTTGGTGATAGAGGTATCCAGCATCTGTCCTCTCTTTGAGAAAGTTCATTCATTTTTGGATGCAAGATTCATTCTTCAGTCTGTATATCCTCCCAGCAAAGCTCACTCTCAAAGACCTGAATTCACAATTTGGTTTACCTCTTTTCCACATTAATCAAATCGGTGCCTGGCAACTTACTCCAGAACACTAAATGAAACAGTGCAGATTGTACTTTGGCCTGTTTCTATTTGTGACTCTTTAAACATTCTCACCTTTTGCTTTTTCTTTCTTTCCTGTCTTGTACACCTCAGTTTAATTCACAACACTAAATAGGGTAACTATACCCAGCACTTCTCCTGTCTTTGTGTACATTTGATAATTTTTGGAAGCATATTTATATTATTTTGAAGCTGCACCTTGCAAACTCACACAAAGAGCTACCTTTACACTCTTCCCCATCAACTGATTTAATGTCTATCACTTTATCGCATTATTCATTCTTTCTGTTAGATGTGTAATTTGTGTGGAGCAGATGGTTAAGCTGTGTGTGAGTGCATGTGTGTGTGTGCGTGTGTGTGTGTGTGTGTGTGTGTGTGTGTGTGTGTGTGTGTGTGTGCGCATGTGCGCTTGTATTTGACAGTGTGTGTGCATATATATCTATGCACGCAGGGTGGATAAAATGTGTTATACTGTATATATGTATCTTTTTATGAAAAAAACATACATTATATATAATATATATATATATATATATATATATATATATATATATAGTGGTATATATATATATATATATATATATATATATATATATATATATGTATAATTTATATTTTTTTCATTCATTTACTGATAGTCACACATCCAAGGTGTATGTAATAAATAAACTGCCTGTAATTGATAGATCATGCATTGTTGCTACTGCATCAGACAGCATTAAATTGAAATTTTATTGTGGATATTATTTCTGTATTCATTCCTTTGACTGCAGTCTGACATTTGATGTTTAAATTCTGCAAGAAATTGGCTGAAATTTGTAGGAACATCTTTGAATGTGGAGGTTCTACTTGTTTGCACTGTATACATCTTATATCAGTAAAGTGAAATATATATTTCTGTGTCTATAATGCATGCATGCATTTATTCATTCATTTAGTTGCAATCAGACATCTGAGAAATACTTACATAACTGATAAAAGTGGGTGTAATTGGTGGGCATATCTGTGTGTTTGGGTTACAGTGGGATGCAGCACGTCTGACAGTAACAATCTGAAACATGCGCTGCAGTAAATGTGCTCTTGCATGTATAACACCGGTGTACATATTTACGCAGACTGCCTTTTACAGGAGGTTTTATTAGCATTGCACATTTTTTGCAAGTTTTTTTGTTACTATTAAAGTCGTTTTGTTACTATTATAAAATGCATTGTTGGATTGTCTTAATGCCAGTGTTATGACTCTGGAATGCCATGTCTGTTGATATATTCATGTTATCTCTCACACTACACTCTATATTGTGCATTTAAGCAACAAGTGGATGAAGGTTATTGCTGCGGGTCCCTTTTTTGATTAATTTTCCTTAGGTCTTATAGAAGTTTTCACTTGCTTAATGACATCCAGAGACAAAAAAAGTTTTCTGGTTTCTTAGGCAATGTCCACTTTATCAGCATTAGGTAAACTATTTCCTTGTCCATATCAGTATATAGATTAGGGAAGGCTTGGGACACAAATAGGGTAACTGAGATATGATTTTTATTTAAACTTATGAAACTCCACCATTTTAATATTTCCTTCATAATGTAAACCTGGAGGAGGGTTTGTGGGATGTTATAGTATCAATTGAAAGTGTACATGATGCTTAAAATGTGTCACTGAAAGCTTTTGTCTATGCACCAATGTTTTTTTCAGATATTTATACTTGTTTTGTGATAAAATGAGCATTATTATCATATGTATAAAAATATCTTAGTTAGCGTCCTCTTGGAAACATGCTGAGTAGCATTTGACAAGGTTAGTTAGCATGCAAGTCAGCAATGTCACCTGACCAAATTTGGGTAACTGGTGGTTTAGATACAGGGATTTATTTTCATTCAGTTATACATAATCTTAGTATTTACTTTAATCAGTTGAATCAAAGGCAGTTTATATACTATTTCACTATATATAATGCTAGAAGACTGTGCACTCATAGCAGAGTATCTAACTATCTTTAGGAATATGTGCCCTTTGGTTACCAATTAAATATATGTATGTATCACATTTATGCTAATATATGTGGCAGGGTCCACTTGCAAGCATTGTGAAACAGCATTTCATAGGCTCATTCAGAAAAAAGTTCAGGAATGCCTCAAGATAAATGTTAGATGATCAGTAAGTTAGATACTGTGATTTGTTTTAATTCAAAATTATGAATTTGTGTCGTACTGATATTTTGTCTAATAACTTGATCTAGAAGGAGTTTATGTGGTATTTCAAGCTATCAAACAAAAGCTTACATAATTCTGGTAAGCATGTCAATATTATCTGATGCCTAATATTCAGATATTTATACTTATTTAACAATAAATAATATATGTATGCATATTTACATATTTTATGTTACTATCTTGTTCAATATCCACATTGTGACATTTCACATGAGAACTCAGCATACAAGTCTAGAATGTCTGCTGCCTCAAAATGGGGTGGTCAATAAGTGAAAAAGTATGATTTTTTCCATTGTGACTATGTATCATAGTAATATATATGTTAACAGGTAGACCAAGAGCAAGCCTATAAGCTACTTCATGGTATCAAATGAAACCCTTCATAAAGGTGGAAAAGTTATCAGAACTTTCCAGCTACCACCACTCTGTGGATATCTGTATGAGGCTGTTTAGCAGTAAAATATGTATATATGCATACATACCATATTTTTCTAAACGTCTAAGGCAGTGTCTACTGAGAAGCAGTGTGAAGGGGCATTTCAGATAACCCAGTCAGCATACAAGTCAGTAATGGCTTCAGAGCCAAATGAGCTACTATGTACCTCAGAAAATGTGATTTTCCCTACAGTATTATGAATACATGTCCTAAGTTAATGATTATATGTATAAGTTGAACCATAGTACTCCATGGTATAAAAAGATATCATACAAAATGGTGGAAAAAATTTGTACTGATAGCTGGTATCTAACTAGCACTACTTTGCAGATATTTATGCATACAAATCGTAATTGTGCATAGGTTTATAAGTTCATAGATTTATGCTAGTCTAATGACCACCAGGGTCTTTACTAGCCTAGCTGTGCAACCCAAACCAGTTTTGCCCCAGAGGTTCATGGACACTTATACGGTGTTGTATATTAGTAAGGTGGTAACTAAAGTTTATGTGAGGGACGTATATTAGTTGGGGATTAATTTACTTACTGTTTATATGTGTTCATCAGAGACATTGAGGCCAGACCAGGGGTTATTTGCAATTTCCCATCCAATGATTAAGGTTTCATTTGAGCAGGATCAGGAATGAACTCTGCTTCCTAGCACTGAACAGTGACACAGTAATGTTGCTTTGATATATATATATATATAGTTAGTTTTTTTAAGGGACTAGATAAAAT
Organism: Protopterus annectens; assembly: GCF_019279795.1. Lineage (NCBI taxonomy): Eukaryota > Metazoa > Chordata > Ceratodontiformes > Protopteridae > Protopterus > Protopterus annectens. The sequence goes on from NC_056745.1 coordinate 1,441,241,945, forward strand.
ACTAGCTAATATCTGAAAGTCCAAGGGGGAAACAGGTGCATACCATCCTTGTCAAAGCAATGAAGATATTATCAATGTCCTGCCATGCTGATACACACTGAATTTCCCTGGAATGACACCAGAAACTAAGCTATTTATTAAAATCAAACATTTTCTGTTTATACTGTGGCATCATCTTTGGTGAAAGTCAAATGCTGCTCTATACAATGCACATACCTGCCTGTGATGGGTTCCTATCACATAGTCGAACTTTTACAAGTTCGAACCACATATGGTCGAGACCATACGTTTGAATTTGTAAAAGTTTGAGCGTTGGAATAGAAATCTCCATAAGCAGAGGTTTCCATTCAATTCAATGTGGCGTGATCTCAGAGTTGGTATATTTAAGAAGCGGAGGGTGTGGTAGATGCAGCCCCCCATGTTGGGGGTGCAGGGGGGCATGCCCCTCTGCTTAAAACAAGTTTTTGTTTTGTGTGTTCTGTAGTTATTTTTTTTAGATACTCGACGTTCTGTAACTTCAAACATAATGGTTCTAATATAGACCCCCTGTGACACATATTCAAAGATATCCATGTCTCTTTTCATATAGTCCAGTGAAGTATATGTCACTCGTCTTGTATATCTGAATAAGATGAAGAGGCTTGGGTGTTTGTTTAAAAAGTTTATTACATATAAACACATCGTGATGGATGGAAGGAACATTAGACTTAAAAAACTAACTCACTACTACACACTTGCATGCTTTCACCCTGGTTACTCACTCAAAATGGCACTTTTGCTTGCACATGCTCAGTACTTATATGCACGTGCCCACTGACTGGAATGTTTCTTAAAGGTATATCACACACTGATCTACATCCTCTCTCTTTACTGAGCTGTCTTAGATTGACATTGACATTTGAATAGGCATGCAATTATACAGACAATAATAAACAAAACAACAATCATATCCAGGTTGCCTTATATCTGGAACTACGTCTGGAAATGCAACTTGCTCTCATAATGTAATAGGACTGAATTCAGTAAAAGGGACGGTCACTGGAGAATGTTCTGCTTCAGGACTCTTGGGGATATTCTCAGGAAAAGGGATTGCTGACAGAACGTCCTCTGGAACAGTAAAATTGGACAAGTCACTCTGAGAATTAGAGATTGTATTACAGGCAAGATGCTGTAACACTGGCTTGGACACCAGTAATAAATTCTTCCGATTCCACCTAAATTCCATTCTTTGTGATTCCACAATGTACAATCTCAGCTCTTGACACAAAGGTTATTACATATAAACACATCATGATGTATGGAAGGAACATTAGACTTAAAAAACTAACTCACTACTACACACTTGCATGCTTTCACCCTGGTTGCTCACTCAAAATGGCATTTTTGCTTGCACATGCTCAGTACTTATATGCACGTACCCACTGACTGGAATATTTCTTAAAGGTATATCACACACTGATCTACATCCTCTCCCTTTACTGAGCTGTCTCAGACTGACATTGACATTTGAATAGGCATGCAATTATACAGATAATAATAAATAAAACAACAATCATATCCAGGTTGCCTTATATCTGGAACTAGGTGTGAAAATGCAACTTGCTCTCATAATGTAATAGGACTGAATTTAGTAAAAGGGACTGTCACTGGGGAATGTTCTGCTTCAGGACTCTTGGAGATATTCTCAGGAAAAGGGATTGCTGACAGAATGTCCTCTGGAACAGGAACATTGGACAAGTCACTCTGAGAATTAGAGTCTTTATTACAGGCAAGATGCTGTAACACTGGCTTGGACACCAGTAATAAATTCTTCCGATTCCACCTAAATTCCATTCTTTGTGATTCCACAATGTACAATCTCAGCTCTTGACACAAACTTTTCACAAATCCAATGTGATCAAAACCTTTGATGTCTGCATTCTCACTATCTCCCCTTCTTTTAATGAAGTGAGTAGTTTGCTGGTCTTATCATAATAGGACTTCTGGGACAAATGCTTTTTCAACAGTTGGGCTTTTACTGCTTTATTGTTCTCACCACATGGAACCAATAAATTGCTACAGACTGGTAATGTGGTTCTGGTTTGTCTTGACATAAGTTTCTAGGCAGGTGAATCAAGATGATTATCACGAGGAATGTTTCTGAGATTTAGCAAGTTTAGAAAAACATTGGTATTGTCACGTCTGGAGTTCTCTAGCAGCTGTTTTGCACTTTGAACTGCATGTTCAGCCAAGTTGTTTGACTGCAGGTACTCAGGATGGGAGTATATCAAAAGTTCAAATGCTGAAAAGTTTGAATACCAAAACCTCGAACTTGAAATCTGAAAGATTGAAAATATCGAGGCCGCGGAACATCAAATTCTTTCACAGGAAAAGAATTTGGTGGGCCGTTTCCACAGCTTTGCCATTTCCTCCACTGTGGTGCAATCTCAGAGTTGGTATATTTATGTTGGGGGGGTGTGGGGGGCAAAACCCCAACATTAGAAATAGTTTGTAGTGTTTGTGTGTTTCACGTTTTGTACTGCAGCAGCGATTTTTTTTTCCCCAGGGGAAAAAAATTGCTGTTCTCAGTCTTTGAGGTTTTCAGCTTTCATGGTTTTGGGTTCAATGTTATAACATTCGAAGTTTTGACACTTTGATATTGTGATATAAATCCCTCAGGACTACTTGTAATATGAATAAAGTCCCACGTTTCAGCAAACTGTTTCAACTGCTGACTTGTAAACTATGCATCATTGTCAGAAATTACTCTATGCCGACTATCACGGACAGAAAAATGTCTCTTCAGCTTAGTAATGACAGTATTGGATATTACATTATGAAGTAGTCAATCTCAAACCAATTTGAATAAGAGTCTGTTAATACCAAGTAATGTTGATCATTCTACTCAAAGATATCTGTGGCTACTGTTGACCAAGTTTGTTCAGGAATCTGGCTTAACTGAAGTGGTTCTTTTTGTTGATGCAGCTTTGTACTATTACAAACAGAACAAGATGAAAGTACTTTCTCAATATCCTTTGACACAGAAAATACTATCCTCTCACCTTTCTTTTGGTAGAATCAGTTCCTGGGTGGCCATGATGCAAGATCTTAATATACTCCTATTGTAAGGATTTTGGAACAGTCACTTTTGGACCTTTCATGATGATACCATTGTCTGACAATATCTCATCTCTGTATGGACAATACTGCTGCACATGTACTGGTAAACAAGATTGTTTTGAATGCCATCCATAAAGAGGTTGAGCTTCTGGAGAATTGAATCTGAAGCTGTAAAGACATGTGGAAGAAAAATTTCTCACTTCCATGACTTCAAAATCAGCAACTTGATTTTCATGCTGTTCAGTATTTTCCTGTTCAATTGGGATAAGTGATCAGCAAGATAAAGAAGTTTGCCTTTTGTGTTAAATAAGACTGAAATTGTACTTTTGCAATTTGAGCATCATGTTTTGCAATCTCACAGGAGCTGTGTGCATTGGCCTTCTCAAAATAGTGACTAGAGATTAGTGGTCAGTTTCTATCTGAATAGGTCAGCCATAAATATAATCATAAAACTTTGAACATGCAAACACAATTGCCAAGTGTTCTTCCTAAATCTGGGAATACTGCATTTTGATTTGGGTACGAGTTCTCGACACATAGGCTACTGGTCTACCCTCCTGAAGAATGACTGCACCTAGATCAAACTTAGAAGTGTCACAAAAAATAGTAACTGGCTTGTGAACATCATAGTAGCATAGAGTGGGTGGACTGGCAATTTTCTGTTTCAAGACATGAAATACTCTTTGGTAATGTTCTGATAAGATTCCATATTTGTATGTTAGCTCTCTTAGCAGTACTGAAAGTTGACTCAAATCTGGAATGAACTTGCCTAAATAATTGACCATGCCAAGAAAACATTGTAAGGCTTGGACATTGTCTGGAGCTGGCGTAAGGCTTGGACATTGTCTGGAGATGGCACCTCAAGAATTGCTGTTTGTTTGGAAGGATCTGGTCATAAACCTGAACTGTAAACAAATGACCCACATAAGTAACTTCTTGTAACCTGAATTTACATTTCTGAGGATTCAGCTTAAGATTCACTTCACTAGCTTTTTCCAGAACTTTCTTGAGGTTTCTATCATGTTCGACTTCATCATTGCCTCCTTCTAGAATATCATCTAATATAATAGCAGATGGATAGCTGCAAAAAAATTTGTTCCATCACAGACTGAATGACTCAACTGGCAGAATTTATTCCGAATGGCATTCTCAGAAGTCTGTACCTCCCAAATTGTGTATCAAATGTGGTTAGCAATGAAGATTTTCGGTCAAACAAATTTTCCAAAATGATATTTTTGCATCTAAGGCAGATAAAACAGTGACATTTGGCATGTGGGCAGCAACCTCCTTGACTGTGTGCATAGGATGATGAGGTATTTTCAAAGCTTTGTTCAAATCTTTTGGATCAATACATATTCTGACATCATTTGAACTTTTCTTATGAGCTACTACCATGGAGGATACCCATTCAGTCGGTTCTGCTACTGGACAAATTACTCCTAATTGCACTATTCTGTCTAGTCCAGTTTTGACCGGGCTGACCTCTGGGTCTAACTTCATGGGAGTTTGCCTAGTCTGTCTGCGAAAATATCAGCATACTCAGAAAAAAATAGTTTGGGTGAAATTTGAGCTGTTCTTATTCAAGCTTACATAGTGACCTTCTTTGTAAAGTGAAATCAGTCCCATTTTCAAACAGTTTGTGAGGCCTAATAATGACTGCACGTGTCTCTTGACTACGTAAAACTGTAAGTCATAGCTGTTCCCAGCAGAGTAACATGAAAACTACTGAGCCTTTGGTTTGAATTTCTTCACCACCATAAGCAACAAGCTTTGCACAGTTTGTCAAATCAAGTTGCTCTGCAGCTCTTACTCTAGCAAACATTTCTGCTGACATAACATTGCACTTCGAACCAGTATCAACTTTCAGCTATACAGGACTCCCATTAATCCAAACAGTACAACAGATTTAATTTTTTGCCCATAAATCTAATGTATTGACTGTTTTACCAAGCAGTGACACACCATCAACATAAAAAGTAGGGTTGCAGCTTTCTATTTCATCAACTTGCCTCTCTGAATGTTCTCATTCCAATGGAGCTCAGGAAGTTGGCACTGTAACTTCCGATGGGTGAAACCTAAGCCTTTTGACAGAATCAAATTACCTCCTCACATTTCAAACAAATGTTCATATCTCTGGAACGTTAGGGGTTATGAAAGAAATATAAATGGCAAACTATTTTTATATTGGTGCTATTCATTAGGTTCTAGATCTTAAACCGAATTTTATAAGTCACAGTAAACACGGTAACTATTACATGTGTAATACTTTGTAAACAACTTACAATATCTCAAGTTGCACACATACTGTCAGCAGCATTTTATTCATCCAGCTGAGAGCTTTCATATGAGACTAAGGAGTTCTGTGTTACGTGGATGTTCAGATATTTAGAAAAATGTGAGAATTATATTTTATTTATTTATTTTTTTATTTTACATTTGTTTACCGGGAAAGTCTGACTGGACACAAGTCCATTTTCAGCAGAGGCCCAGGGAGAAAAGCTGCAAAGTACAATACAATATATATGAGAAGTATAACATACATATAAGTATATGATAAAGCGGAATTAACAAGCTCTTAAATAAACAGCAAAAAACATTACATTCAACTTGATTTTTTAAAGATGACAGTATTGGAATTGCAGTTTACACATAGATGTTGTGAAGTATAAAAACAGGCAGGTAATGCTGCTTAAATTCCATGAAATAATTTATTTGAGGCAACAGGAAATGTTTGCCAGTTTTATAGAAGATAGATATTAGTTCAGTGCAGTAACAATCAACAGTTTAACAAACTTTCCAGGGTAAGAAACTGGTGTCAGTGGAATCCTTGTGACAGATCATAGGTATGTATTAGTCTGGGGAGTAGCAGGAACAAAGGCAGTTGCTTAAATAGTGAGTTTTCACGAGTTTTTTAAACCGATTAGCGGAGGTAGTAGAAGTTATGTGGTTAAGTACTGAATTCCAGATTCTAGCAATAGTGCAAGAAAAGAGACATTTACCAGCATCATTTTTGTGTTTGATGACTTCTAGGATGTTCTGGTTACTAGATCTTAAGGTTCTAGTGTGGGGTTGAATTAGATGCTGGAGTGCTGCGGTTTCGTCGGGAAGGTAGTACAGCTTGTGTGCTGTTGCCAACTGGCTGAGTAGCAATAGTTGAGGCAACTCAAGCCAATTGAGCTGCTTAAGGGATAGAGAGCGGTGGGACCTATATGATGCTTCAGTAGCAAAGTTGGCAATCTTGTTATAACAAGATTCCATTTTGTTTAGTTTGGACTGGCAGAGATTAGTCAAGATAGGAGAGGCATAGAGAAGGATAGATAGGAGATGAGTCATTGCAATGGTGGCTTTGGTGTGTTTAGTGATATATTGTTTGTTCCTATAGAGAAGCCCAAATTTTTGTTTACTCTCTTGTTGGTTTGTGCTATGTGGATGTAAATTTCTACACCTAACAGTTTGGTGTGAGTGGTTGGAGTGATTTGAGTATTATCTTTGGAGCTTATGGTAAAGTTATTATTTAGAGGGGAGGATCTACCAGGGCTGAAAAGAATTTGTTTTTTTGTCTGATTAAGAATAAGTTTGATGTTAGTGAACCATGTTTTGGCTAAAGTAAAGTTATTTTGGGTTAGGGTTTGCAGTTCGTTTAAGGTGGGGGTGGCACATATAAGGGTGGTGTCATCAGCATCTTGTACTACTGAGGCAGAGAGAGAGGATGAATAGATCTGGTTGGTGAAGAGAGAGAACAGCAATGGGCCAAGGTTGGACCCTTGAGGTACTCCTATGGATACTGGTAACAGGGAGGACAATTGGTCTTGTCATAGGACTGCTTGAAGACAGCCTGATAAGTAGCTGTTGAACCATGATATAGAGGAGGAGCTAATGTTTAGGGTAGATATACTTTCAAGAACCATACTGTGGTTAACCATATCAAAGGCTTTTGATAAGTCTAAGAATATGTAAGACACAAATAGACCCTCGTTTCTGTGGTGGTTAACTATATTGGTAATGGGCAGTAGTGTTGTGGTGGTGCTATGGGAAGGTCTAAAGCCATGCTGTGATTTGCAAAGTAGGTTGTTTTTTAGGAGGTACTGGATTAGTTGAGTATGGACAACTTTTTCTAATATTTTAGATAAGGGTGATAGAATCGTGATTGGACTATAGTTGGTGTTACCTCCTTTGTGCAGTGGAACAATATGTGATGTTTTCCACGAGGTAGATACCTTGCACTCTAATAGTGACCTATTTATGAGTATGGACACAGAATAGGCTATAGCCTCTGCAGATATCTACAGGAAATCTGCTGGTAGATTATCAGCTGCTAACGTGGTTGGTTTGAGTTTCTTAAGGAGTTTAGAAATTACTTTAGTGGACACGGTGCGCGTAAAAGCTGGAAGTATTGTTCTGTGTATTGGGGTGGATTAGGGTAGCTGTTGGTATGGAGCTACTGGTACTATTTTGGGCACTGGGTAGGGTTTGGACTGTTTCGGTAAAGTATTTGTTAAATTGTGTGGGAATGTTATCATGGTCGTTTGGTAACACAGGGGTTGGAGTAGTAAATTTTCCTGGGTGGAGTATACCATTTATATATATTATTATTATTTATATCTATATAAATTAATATCATAAAAACAACAGTTAATATCTCTTTACCTGCACTAGACAGAGGTAAATATTAATGCAGTTGAGTTAGCCATTGTGTAAGATTTAAGATGAAATCTTTTAAAACCTTTTACATAGCATGATTTTGGAAATATTGATGCAAATATAAATAAGCAATACTTGACGCCTAGAGGAATCAGTAGGAGTTAACTGCCAATGCACCAGGAGTCGTCACTCGGATGTAATGAGTTAATAAAAGAATGTGCCTTGTTTGATTTACAAAACCTTTTGAAATGATTCCACCTATTACATGTGTGGCATTACTGACCAAAAGCTAAGCACTTTTCTTGTCTGGGCTCGTGGTTACCACCACAATTATGACAGCTGACTCTGAGGCTTGCCACAGGTTTTGCTGAGTCACCCCTGTGCTTTGCTGTATGCACCCTAGACCTTTCTGAAGCTGCTCTGGAGTCGCCACACCCTTTGGCCTGTATCTCTTAAGGTCATGCTGCATACTATCTGCATTAGCTCTGGAAGGTACTGGAAACAAGCCGTTCTCATTTGTAAGCATGTCTGTGTGCTTTTCTGTAAGTTCATATATCTGACAAATCTCAATGGCCTTATTTAATATTAAATCAGTGTCTCGAAGTAAAATCTTGGTCACTGTGTCATTATTAATACCATACACAAGCCTGTCTTTTATCAACTCATCTCTCAAATCACCAAATCTGCATGTTTTGGCCTTATTTCTCAAGTCAGTTATATATGCTGCAAAGGTTTCACCAGGCTTTTGATCTCTTATATAAAATAAGTGCCTTTCCATTCTCATATTCATTTGGGGGCTACACATTTCTCTAAACTTATATTTTAAGCATTCAGGGTCTTCCTGCATTTCAACTTGTACCACAAAATAGCGGTTCTTCCCCTCCCCTGCAAACACACCAGGTGCAACCACAGATAAACGTTGTTTTTCACTGGCTTCTGAACCAGCTAAATTAAGCAGAATAAATTCCTTTGTATGTGCACCTTTGTCAGGAAAAGCAGCCTGCATGAAAATATTATATTCTTGCTCAAACACTCTCCAATTTTCTGGAATATTGTTATCAAACACAAGTGGTGCGGGTCTGCAAAATCCTTCTGGCATGCCTACAAATTATAGTAAAACACAATGCAATCTTGGCCTTGTAATTAAGTACAAAAATGCACAGACACCAGGTACTTGTAATAATATCAAATGCGCAACAAGCTCTTCGAAAGACTGTACTTTGTGAAATATTATTTGAAATTACTGTACTTTACGAAATTACTGCACTGTAATACTGCTCTCACTTGTCAACACTTTGCACACTTCAGATATTTCAAATAGCTTTAGTTAATGCAAAAAAGTAGTACACAGTGAAAAAATGCAGCTGTTTCCCCTTTTTTATACATTTTATGTAATTCAGATATTGTTTCAAATGGTTTCGTGATTATTTCAAATATTTTTATCAATATGTCACAGTTTTGGACATTTCATTCAATTAGAAATTTGTTTTGAGCATTTTGAGTGCTTTGTTTTATATTCCTTATGAGAAAAATCACTTAAGTGAGTTTTAGCACCTAGAATTAGTTTCTGACTTGTTTGCAAGTCGTATGAGCAGTGGGGATGATCCAGTCAGGTATATTCCTCCATTTCTAACTGGTTACCTTAAGGTCCTGAGTCTGGATCCCATTCTGACAGCATGTCACTTGTCTTGTGTATGTGAATAAGATGAAGAGGCTTGGGTGTTCATTTAAGTAGTTTATTACATACAAGCACATCAGTATGGGTTGCAAGAATATTAAACTTAAACAAACTAACTGACTACTACACACACTCATGCTTTCACCCTGGCTGCTCACTCAAAATGGCACTCTTGCTTGCACGTGCTCAGTACTTATATGCACATGCCCACTAACTGGAATCATAAACTCTGATCTACAGTATGGGCACATAAAAAAATGATCAAATCAGGTTGGTACCTGTGGTGCAGGGACTTGATTGGACATGTAAGATTGTGGATCCTAGCTCCAGATAGACAACTAACTGTTATCTTTCCTTGTCCAGCCTGATGACAGGGGCATCTGTATGTCATCCAGTAGAATTTCCTGTGACAAGAGTACCTGGTAAAGTGCTTCCTTGTGGGCTTTGTTCTTGGTGGATTATAGGGTACAGACTTATGTGTGCAAATACCTCAAGGCAGGACTGGTGCCGACAAAACTGATTTACAACAAATTGAAGATCATATCAGCATGAAGAAGTCACAATAATACTTCTACTTGAATATCGACTGTGGTTATAGAGATATTAATAGTCTTTATCATAATTACAGTAATACATTTAACATAGTATCTAATTACTTGTTCAATATAAAATCACTGTTTTGTCTAGCTGACATATTAATATATTATTTTGAAAAGGAGTGTGTGTTGAACAACTTTTGTATGTTAACTTTCTTTAAAACTTTTACTGTTATTCAGATAGGTACATTTCTTTACAGGCAGGTTGCGAAACTGCACTCTCAGGAATTTATCTCAGGTGAACGCTGACCAACCAAGAGCTCTGCAGTCTGGAGTTCTGAAATTCTACTCAGGCAGGGTATTAATGAGTTAAATGCTGAGCCGTCGGAAATTGTGTTCATTTACTTATTTATTTAAACATTAAAAAACACATTTAAATATTAATTGAAAATTTCGACAGTGCATCAGTGCATATTTCATTATTAGGAAGTTCATGTTTTGAGTTATTATGGTTATACATATAACACACACATGTAACTTTGGTGGTCATTCATCAAAATACTCGTAAGAAAATAATCAGGTAACAATAAACATTCATCGTACCTGTCTTCCAGCCACTGGTATTATGCCAGCTGTCAAGAGTACTTCTTTGTGTTAAAGACACGAATTATAAACAAACTAATCTATTTTGATATAAATCTGATTTCTGCACTTTCTAGTACTTTCTAGAAATAAGGCTGTATTCAGAGTGAGTCTTTGCTGATTAAAAGATAAATAAATAAATAAATAAATGAAACAATAGCAATACAATACAGAATTGTGTGTTCCAAACAATATAAATATGATATAAGGGAAAGTTCACTGCCGTTATACATTACAGTAACTATCCTTGCAATAAAATGAGTGGGAGTAAATGTAACTGTACTGATTAAACTAAAGAGGAATGTGTGAGGAAGCAACAGGATATAAAGTTCAGAAAATGTTCATCTGGGGCAGCTAATTAACACCAGCAAGAGTCTTTTTAACTGACCTCAGAGCTGCTGTGGTAAGGCTATATGCATCACATGTGTTAACTTATTAGCTTATTGTTGTAACTGGCCCACACCTAATTTGCTGTTGACTGTCATGTCACCTTATCAATACTGCAATTGATTTGGGCTGTATTCCTTTGAGTGTCTAATTAGATGACTGAAATACACATGCACATAGTGACAACAGTTCCCCTATAAATAAAACCTGCTGCATTAATGAAACACACAGACACAGACCAAAAATCTGTACTGAATCCAGGTTGATAGCCATCAGCTGAATGGCTTGTTTTTGCATACTGAACTGAAGCAACCCAACGCTCTGCATGTACGGAAATGCACGGCCAAACCATAGATAATTCATAACACCAGAGGCCAGCATAGAGAGTACATTAAGCACTTATATACATATATCAAGTATGATTTACATGAAATACTTTATTCAGACCGGTTTCTGCTACCCAGCCTTCTTCAGTGAAACAGCATTACAAATAAATGCATGATGAAACTATATATACACACCCCCAACCAATAACAGACATGGTGCAACCCAGAAATAGCAAGTACTTAGAATATGTATATGAAACAATGAATGTAGGTTCATAATTTGTGACAATAATACATATACATATGTAAATAACAGAATACATATGAAAAAGTTATTTGTACATATGTAAACATACAGACAAACTGCATACATATAAACCAGTCTGAATAAAGTATTTCATGTAAATCATACTAGATATATGTCTACAAGTGCTTAATGTACTCTCTATGCTGGCCTCTAGTGTTTTGAATTTGCATACTGAAGCCTCATATCTAATAAATATTGTACTGTATGACCCTCTTATTCAGGCACAGATGTTCATTTACTGTTTCACTTGAAGCACATGCAATAGACTAGAAGATCCCTGTTGTAACTTTTGACTCGCAATGTGCTCTTCCGTGTTCAAACTTATAGGTGTGCCCTTCTCTCTCTCTTGGTAGACATTTTTATAGCCACTGCATTATGCCTATCACTTAAAGATGGATGCACATATTTGACATCCAACACAGACTTTAATTTTAAACTAATTCTGCAACAAGATAATATAATATCTGCTTTAGACTAGCTGTTTAGTTCAGAATAATTACAATAGAAACCTGCATAGATAGTTAGACTACCTAACAGTTCAATGAGCATTGAAATTGTTGGTTGTATGTTAGTTCCATCTGCCTATACATTTTAAAAATAATGTTGGAGCCATTGAATGTAGTTTTATAAATGACAGGGGAATTAAATATAGCATGATAAATTGCCTTCACAGTATGGAAGCAGTAACCCTCACAGGGTGGTCATTATGGGAAATAATGGACTGCCCAAGAGTGTGGCAGAGGACCTCTCCAGCTTTGAAATTCAATTATTTCACAGTAATGCCTGCTATGGACGGAATTATTAAGCTTAGAAAATGTTCCTCTACCACAAACTTTGTAATACAGGTTGTATCTCAAGGAATACAGAATCATGATATTTTAACTACATATCATGTGCCATATCCAAATATTACATGTTTCACACAGGGTTACACATGTACTCACACTCACTAACACCGAGGCATATACACACAAACACATACGCAGATACATCCATCCATCCACTGCCACACACGTGTATACTGCTACACACATATGCATACCCACCCACACACACACACACACACACACACACACACACACACACACGCACACATGTATAGACATACACACATGCACAGATGGGCACACACACACACACACACACACACACAGACACACACAAATATGTATAGACATACACACATGCACACACACACACACACACACACACACACACACACACACACACACACACACACACACACATTAGCATATAATATATGTTTTACAGCTTGTTTTATTTGTCCAAATCAAACATTGTTTTTTGTTGAGGTATTAGGTGGTAAAACTTGGATAATTAACCATTTTTGGCTCAAAGTAATATGTGAAACGTGTACCTAAGAGATGAGATACTTAAGAGATGTGTAAACTCTTTCATTCTTCAAAGAGAAAAAGGAGGAAGCAGAAAAAGTGTCACCCCCTACAAAGTGCATTCCAGTGTCTCTTTCATCTTAATTAAAATGGTTGTTCCTGATGTTGAGCAAGCAAATAAAATAAATGTCACTGGAGTGTAACTTTCTCCATGCTAGTACACTGATTTCATGGCACGAATAGGTGCTACAACTGAAATAAGACTTGCTGTAGTGCATGAACGAGAAACAGCTAAGTACCCAGAAAACAACTCTTATTTACAAAGCTGAGTGCTTACATTTTCATTTTTCCTGGGTACATGCGCACTTCATGAAGTCGTATTTCAGTTGTAGTTGGTTTGATACTTGCTTTTGGTTCTAAGTTTCTTCATTATGAATAGGTGTTCTCATGATTCACTGGGCTGTCCCTTGCACTAATTCACCCATTTTGAACTCTAAATGGTCAACATGTCTTTCGGCTTTTCCCGGTTAGGGTTCACCACAGCAGAACTCCAGTCTGCTAATATTTGGTAGTTGATTTTTACGTGCCGAGTTACCAGCGCTGACGCACAACCTTCAATGAAGGTACGCCCATTCACACATGTCTCCACGCAGAAGATGCTCTAGCTGAGAATCGAACCAGACGGCGTCTTACTGTGAGGCGACAACGCTACCGCAGCACCACCACCGCGGTCTAAATGGTCAGCATATTTTTATTATTTTAGAAATCCATTTTCTAAAATCTTAAATGATCACTAATGAAAGCAAATTAAATATGTGGAAGGAGGTTTTTAATTTAAACTAACAGAATGGACACACAACTCAGGAGACACTAGGTTTAAGAATAGAAGAGACCTGAGGGGTGAGGCTTTAATGGGAAAGTCCAATTTGGCATAGAATTCATTTTCAGTGGAGGCCCAGGGATTAAAGTTCCAATAACAGGACGTTTAATATATGTACTGTAATGCACAACTTGTAATATAAGTGTGATTACAGAACAGACATTACAATGTTTACAAAATACAAATGAGGTGGCAGAAGAAACAACTATAAAATATCTAAATTTGTAAGTATTTATAGTTTTGTGTAACTAGCTGATTAACATTTTTCTGTTTCCACAACTTTTACAGTTTGAGGGCTTGCTTGTTTACAGAATACAGCTAACGCTTTGCAGATGAGATATTATTAAAATGAGATGGAAGGGATAGTGTACAATATAGCAGATGGGATGGGTAATAGGTAGATGAGAGCAGAACTGACAGAGTGACAGAGGCAGAGAATGAGGAGAGAATGACCAGTAGAAAGGAAAGGAAACTGTGATATTTCATACTGATGTGATGTAAGTACAGAGGCGGGATGGGTAAGAAAGGGTTTTAGTAAGTGTTTAAACAAGTGAGTACTAGATATCACTCTGATGTCAATTGGGATATTGGTCCAAGCTTTGGCTACTGAATTTCAGTACAGAGTGTTCAGTGGACATTTTGAGTTTTTAAACTGCAAGTTGTTTTTCAGAGGAACAAAGGGATTTGTTTTGTAGGTTTTGTTAATGTAATGAGTAGAGCTTAACGGAAGGACAAGTTAATGGGTTGTACATCATTTTGTGTGCCTGGAGAAGTTGGGTATATTTCATGTAGGGAGATAGCTTGAGCTTGTTTAAGGCATGCCTCTCAACCTCTGAATGCAAGAAATCTGGGAAAAAACAAAAATAATTTGGGGGCAGAGGCCCAAAATCTGGGACAGATTTTAATTATTGTTGTTATAAACTTTGAAAGTTACTAGAACAACAGGTTTTGGATTAATATCCATTTTCTGAAGTATATTAGCTTTCAAACTCAAATGCATGTTATTATTTATTGACTTCAATCGTCAATGATTTTCCAGAAAAAGACAAAATTTTGTGAGGAAAACACCAAAAATATGAGACAAAAATCTGGACATTCTGTGAAAATCAGGACAGTCGAGAGGTATGGTTTAAGGATTTGAGTGCAGTACAATGATGGGAACTTTTTGGATGATTTACAGCAAACCTAGGCACTTTACTATAACATACTTCTACCTTTGATATTAGATTGACCTGCAGTTTAAAATGGCTGATGCAGAGTAAGAATGGAAGAAAGGACATATGAACTAGCAAGTGCACTGGAGAGGTTGATGAGGAATTTCATTTTTCTATAATGTATTCTAGGTTTTGGTGTTTTTTTATGGAATTTTAAATATGTAGGTCAAATTTAAGTTGGTTATCAGTTATTACACATAGTAGTTTGGTATGGGAAATGATGTCTGTAAGTCCATCCTCCTTGCAAGAACTTCATAATCTTGACTGCGGGAAACCTGAAATATACAAAGTAGTTTACAATGACCTTACCAGTCAGAACTGCTCTTTTTTTTACCTAGAAATGACTGATCTGCCAGACACTAACATACCTGGATGATCAGCATAACAGGTGTAGCCAACCATGAATGTTGTAGCAATGCTTCCAAAAAGAAAAGTGCTAAAATGTAAAATATGTTTTGTCATTTCAAATATCTGATTTAATATGCAGAAATGCAGACGAGTGAATCAAATGGATTAAACTAAACAGTAACATTTAATAACATATATAATTTCATTTTAGAGCAACTGCATGACATGCCATAATTTCAGATGGTATATGCTCAATAGAAAGAAACTAAATGATGTTGAGTGAAAAATCACATCTATAGGTCAAGTCAATGATGTCTTTGAACGCTACCTCAACCAACAGGCATTATAGAATACAGTAAAGAATAATTGTGTAATATTCTTTTTCTTCTTCCCACATTCTAATTTCTCTTAACTGTAGAAGTTCATATCAATCTTATTTCAAAATATTACCAGCATTTTTCTAATACGGAGTATAGTATAGACCACAAGGACATAGTTACAGGTCATTGCAGCATTAGCTTTAGTCAGTAAATTTAATATTGCCGTGAGTTTCACTGCAACTTGTTGGGTTGTGCAAGCTGTTGGAGTGATTTATTTTTTTTTTGGGGGGGGGGTATTTATCTCTATTCTTCTCTGTGGTGTAACCACAGATTTGGTATATATAATTTAGGAGAGCTGGGTTGCAGAGTCCCCCACATGGGTGTAGGGTACAGGGGTGTGCCCCCATACAAAGAAAGATTTTTTTTTTGTGATTTCTTGAGGGTTTTTGACTTACCAGTTTTTGATATTCATCTGATATGGTGAGTCAAAGGACAGTACTTTGATTGCTCATAGGTAAACCAAGCACAATTATAGATATAAATTAAGGATACATTGATAAAGAAAGGTGATTACACAAAAGCCTTATAAAGAATCCAGAATGCAGTCTAATGCATAGCAGAACAGGTTAAACAAGAGGATGGCATGGGTAAGCATAAGTAACTGTGCCAAAGTTTTAAGTTATATTAAAGCTACTAATTTACCAAAATCACTCATACTAGCAAACATTAGAACATTGTATTTTTTGCTTTAGATTCTTAATGCATGTTATAACCATACAAATCATGAATTCCCTACTGTCAAAAAAAAATTGCAAAAAGTCATATTAGCTGATAGTACAACTCAATAACTCAACACCAGTAATTTATGATTTATTTTACTGAATACCACAAGGGATCTTTAGCGAGAGCATTTCAGAAATATTTTAAGGGTATAATGCAATGCATAGGAATATGCCATGAGGGGAAAGGATGTTTTAAATCTGCTGTTTTTCAGAGTAAGTTACAGGTATAAGGCATAACATTATTCCACATACACGAATCACTTCACACCATATTCAAAAAAACTGCACAACAACTGGTCTATATGCAGAGATGTTTATCTGATCCCTTGGTCTATATGCAGAAATGTTTATCTGATCCCTTAAATTCAAAACACAAAACATATTTGTCATATGGCTACAGTAGTTGTCAAAACAGTTGAATTAAATAACTGTCCTTCATCACCCAAAGCATAAATAGTATGTTCATAGGTAGGTACTAGGCTATTAGCCCTAGGGCCTATGTAAGCCTAGCCAAAAAGGTACCCTGGCTTTCGCCAAGAAAATTATTTTCCTGTGCCCCTGTCAAGCAGAGCCACATAAGTGATCCCCAGTGTGAATTTCCTATCTCCCATCCAATCAGCAAGATTTTTCTTGAAGAGTGCTAATGAGGAGCTTTGTTTGATATAGACATGTAGTTTGTTCCAGAGTATGAGAAGTCTTTGGGACAGCAATCTATCCCTCCAACATGTTCTGTTTATTATGGTGACAAGGTTTAGGTCCTTAGAGCATGTCGCTCAGAGGGATAGGGATTTCTTTAAGTGGAACATGTCCAACAGCTCTGGGTTTGACATAGCTTTGAATGTTAGCCAGAGATCTCCTCTGAGTAGGCGATATGCGACAGAGTAAAGCTGGAGTTTTTTGAGATGGTCTTCATAGGGTATCTGTTTGAGGCCGGTAATCCTCTTTGTGAGGTATTTTTGTGGCCTTTCCAGTTGTTGTAGATGTCTTGTAAGGTACGTACCAAAAGGGGCACTGTACTCTTTAATGGGTCTAATGAGTGACGAGTAGAGGGGAACAATTACCTCTTTTTTCCTGGATGAGAAACCTTCTGTGATGAGGTGTGCCACATAGAAGGATTTCCTGACTTCTGTGGCAATGTGATTATCAAAGGAGAGACTACTGTCCACCTGTGTCCCAAGGTCTCTTATCACACTTTCGGTGTTAAGTAGATGGGTACAGAGTTTTTACCAAAAGCGATGACAATGCACTTTTTGGCACTGAGCTTGAGGCCATGGCTCTGACACCAGGCATCTGTCTCAGTGAGGCCCTTTTGTAGGATGCCCACATCATTAGGAGTTTCAATTATGGCTCCTAGTTTGCAGTCATCTCTGAACTTCGTTAGCCAAAGACCTTCTGTGTTAGCCTGTACTTCAGAGAAGTAGATAACAAACAGGAGAGGACCCAGGACTGAACCCTGTGGTACTCCATTTTTCAATGGTCTCTAGTCAGATTTGGACTCTGCTACAGTCACAGTGTGGGTTCTATCAGTGAGCCAGTTGGCAACCCATCTTGTGACATAGGGATTTATACCTAGTTCAGTGAGTTAATCTATAATTCCAGAGATGGTGTCAAAAGCCTTGGCAAGATCTAGATAGGCTGTGTAAACCACCTTACCCTCATCAACGGCTTTGGTGACTGCTTCAAAGAAGTCTATCAGGTTTAGTAGACATGATCTGCCTTTTACAAACCCAAACTGGGTGGGGTCCAGAGTTTGGAGATTACCAGTGTCATTGTTTATAAGTTCCATGATGATACATTTCATAGACTTGCAGACCAGGCTTGTCAAGCTAATGGGGCGGTAGTTCCCAGGGTCCATCCGTGGTGGCTCCCCCTTTGTGGAGTGGGATAACTGTCACTGTGTGCCATTCAGTGGGCACAAAGCCTGAGTTGAGGCTATGATCGAACATGGTACTTAGGTGGGGTGCCAGTTCATTCTGTAGTTCATGTAGAACGCAGCCTGGGAAGTTGTCAGGTCCCATGGATGCTGTGTTCTTGGCTTTGGAGAGTGTGTTTTTTACCTGTGCAGCCGTGATTACAGGAACTCTGTATGTGTAGGAGCAAGCTAATGTCCACTAAAATCTCATGAAAAAAATCAAGAACAGGTTCATTTTAATGACCAGACAAAAATAGATAATCATGAGGAAACAAACAAAAGTATATGATGGCTGTATTTAGATATAAGACAAAATTAGCATTTCGTTGTTGATAGAGTTTATAACAGTCTGCACTGGAAATATCTTTACAGCACTGCTAGGGATTCTATGATTTCCTAAAATTAAGAAAAAAAAACTGTTGAATATATTTCATGGCTCCACAGTTTGCCTAAAGACAATCTTCTGTAATGTTTGGAAATATAACAGTTGGTTCTTTGCTACCTGTATTCATGTATTTTGCCTCCCTAAGGGTATATTCCTGCAATCAGTTGCTTGGGTCATTTTATAAATGTGAAAGATTATCCAGGATGTTTTCATCAGTTAGTTCTGCATAATGGAGATGGTCTACAACAAGCAATTTCCAAACATATATTTTATCTATGTTCATCATTTCAAAATGTTGGACTATAGTAAAAAATGTTGTCAAATTATGTAGATAGTCAATGTCCCAGTACCTAATCAATTAATTGCATTTAATGACCCAATACAATATTCAGAGCAGAAAGCATAAAAATCTATCAATTTTTTTTACTTTTCACCCAAGTTTATAATATACTGCTAAGTACAGAACTCTCCAAATCACCTTTAGTATAACAAATAGACTTCACTAATCAGTAAATTATGCAAGTTTGATACAGAGATCAGAATATTGCAGATGAAATTCTTACTTGTACTATCTAATTTAAGGTCATTACTCCACTGAAGACTGTTGCTGGAGGAAATGCCATTATATTTACTTTTAAATATTGATAATATAATGATAATCATTTCAGATTTGAGCAAACTAAGATTTACACTGTAACATCTTGCAGTTTTCAATTTATATCCAGAGATGGTTAATCTGAACCAAATAAGTTGTCATTCATTTAAACATTTAGCAGTCTTTACTATGCATATTTCAGTTTATGATAAAGACGCTTTATATTTGCTTTCCTCTTATTAGACAAAAGTAGTCATTTTTAAACATGAAGCTTATAAAATTGTAAGTGAAAATCCAAAATGGTATTGTTCAATGTAAAGCTTATACAACTGTAATAAAAAATCAAAAAACAGTTTTCTTTCTAAATGCATAAGTGTGATTGCTATATATTTATATAAGACAGCAATACAGAGGATTATAATAGAGTCTTTGTTTGTAACTATATTATTATGTGTTTGAGACATGGATGCCAGGAATCCAAGTTTGAGGGGTGAATCTTGTTATCCATGTCAAGAACACTTAATAAATGGATAGGACTGGTGAGACCCAATCACAATTCTTTGTAGTACATGATGTTTTTCTGCTCCATGTAATATCAGTTATAGAAATAAACGTGCAAAGCATTTTACTAGTTCTGAAAGCCAGTAAAGCACTTATCTAATGCTGTCACATAGGCATCATGCACATATTTCAGGGTTTATATCAGAACTTCGAAGGCTGATAAGTCCAAAGCTCAAAATTTTTGAAATTCAAACCTCAAAGAGCAAAAATATAGAACCGTAGAATGGAGATCGCCATAGAGTGCGGGAAGGGAAGATTTCCCTTTACTGCACTGTAGTGCGATCTCAGAGCTGGTATATTTAAGTAGTGGGGGGTGCAGGGGGGCTTGCCCCCCTGCATAGAGCATTTTGTTTGGGGGGTATTTAGTATTTTTTTTGTAGATTCGATTTTGTCAGCTTTTGAGGTTTGCAGTTCGAAGTTGTGAGCTTCGGACTTGTAAGCTTTCAATTATCTGATTTTGAAGCATAATCACAGGATTCCAAGTACTGTAATACTGTGTGTGTGTATGTGTGTGTGTGTGTGTGTGTGTGTGTGCACGCGCATGCACGCGCGTGTGTGTGTGTGTGTGTGTGTGTGTGTGTGTGTGTGTGTGTGTGCACGTGCGCACGCGCGCGTGTGTTTGTGTGTGTGTGTGTGTGTGTGCGTGTGTGCACGTGCTCATGCATGCTTGTATATCTGTGTCTCTCTGTGAGCACATGTTAATGGATGTATGCATCAGCATTCCATGTGTGTTAGCATGTTTACACATGTGCTATTGTATGCATGTGTGTGTTTGTGCATGGTTGTGCGTGTGTTAAGGAGTATTGTGGAGAATCACTTAGCATAGGTGTAACCTAGTAGAAGAATGTAATTGGTCATATCCAATGTATTTTAAACTTATATCCTGTTAGCATTTACTGAGGGATCTAGCCACTCTCTCCCCCGGATTCAGCAAGCTCTGCATGAAGTGCAGGAATAGTGCAAGAGCTGCTGCATGCAATATGGCCGACGAGCGATCCATGATCGAGCTCCTGGGATGTGCTCGAGTGCTCCTACACTATTCCTGCAGAGACACCATTGCTATATGTTAATTACCTCATTTTCTGGTGAAAACCATGCAAATGAGGTGAATTAGCGATCCAGGAAGCAGGCAGGCGTCTGTGCAGTAATAGTGTAATCTGCAGAAATGTATTCGGATACTAACCGAATACAAAACGGAGGCATGACAGCTGGAAAGAAAGCATGTATTCAATGTAGTAGGCATGACAATGGCCAAATATATGGCCATTGTCATGAAAAATAGTTTCAATTTTATAAACAACAAGTTTATTTTTTTTTTTGGCCAATCTCGGCCATTTAAGCGTAGGGCAGCGGTGCTCAAACAGGATTGCCACGAAAATATAAAAAGGGGGGAAATAAGCTTTTATATCCAAATCAGCATTTTGTCATAATAGTCAATGGCCTGCATAAGACAACAATACCAGGGAATAGTGGTTGTAAAGGGGGTAGACTCAGTGTGAGTGTGGTAACTATGAATTAGTAGTCTGGTTTATGTAAATGAGGGGACTGATACTGAATCACACATTTCCTCTCAGTGTTAGCTTGCACCCAACTGTGTAGGTGCAGCAACACCATTGTATAAGTATAAGAGGTGGATGACCTGATAAGGGTGTGTGCCATGCACGCTGTAAGCTCATTGGAGCTCTGTGGCCCGTGTTTTCCCTTAGCTAAGCAAAGCTAGGGAAGGGGGTGTGTCTCACATTGTTGACCACTGTTTTCCCTGCTTAAACAGGTGTGCACGCCACGCACCGGGTTTTAAACAAAAAAATACAAAACAAACCAGGAAATAGCATCACTGTTCACATCTGAGCAGTGAGCATGCACTGTGCGTCTTGGAGTTTAAGCGGGAAGGCAATGGGAAGGAAAAACAGCAGTAGGAAGGCAATCAAGGAGAACTAGCATAGCTGGCAGGTGAAATATATCAGAATCAACCAATTACACAGGCAGCAGCTCTCAACACACTACTATAAACTATGCAAACACCTTTCAGTTTGTTTTTTCCCCACAAACTCTACACCACCGGTGTACACAGATGGGGAAATTTTACCTGACAAAACCAACAAAATGTTAGAGGCTGCATTCACTCTCATACATCAATATGTGCAAGAGGCTGAGGGTGGTGAGGATGTGAATGCTGATGACCATCCCACAGTGAGGAGGAGGAGAAGAGTGTACAGACTCAGGGTAACCTACCAGGAGCTATATGAGCTGGAGATAGTGGAGCGCTGTACGGTGGACATGGACATTCACAGCAAATTGCTGAGCTGTGCTTGCCCCACCTCACACACAGAACCAACAGAGGGGAACCCATCCCAGTGGCTACTAAGGTATGTGTAGGTTTACGAATACTAGCCACAGGTACCATCCAAAGGGCAAATGGGGATATCATGGAGATCTCACAGGCATCAGCATCCAGGGTACTCCACCAATTTCTGGATGCCATGTCAACACATGCCAGTGAGCACATATATTTCCTCAACACCTGTGAGATGTTGATCAGCAATATGCTTCTCTTCCACCAAATAGCAGAATACCCTGAAGTAGTGGGTGAAATAAACTGCAAATACATCCACATCAAAGCACCTCCTGGTGAGTGGGGTAGGGTCTACATAACCCGCAAGGGCTTCCCCTCCATCAACTGCCAGATCGTGTGCGATTCCCAGGGCATTATCTTGAATGTGTGTACTGGCAGCCCTGGAAGCAATCACGACTCCCACATCTGGCATATGACACAACTGTACCAGTCATTTGCCAGTGGGAACATACCATATGGCCACCTAGTGGGGGATGCTGGCTATGCACTGGAGCCGTGGCTGATGGCACCCCTCAGAAATGCACACACACCTGAACAAGAACTCTATAATGAGGTACACACACAAACCAAAGCATGTGTTTGGGATGCTCAAGTCACGATTCCGCTGCCTGAACATATGCATTGGAGCCTTGCAGTACTCTCCAGCTACATGTACACAAAAGTATGTGCCATGTTACACAATATGATCCTGCAGAAACAGCTGCAACAGGAACAGCACAGGACAAGGCCACACAGGCCCTCACCATTGCCAAAGTCATCACAGGCACAGAGTGACTTGGAGGAGAAACTACCTGAGCCTGCCCGTGTAGGCAGAAGGAGGCATGCCCAGTATGGCCAGGCCTTGGCAAAGAGGCAACGCAGCACATACACTGACACGGTAGGGACCCAAGGAATGACACCTCTCTCTGACTCACACATACAGTAAAAGGGATGCCAAACATGACACTATCTGTGCTTTACCATGTATAGGGAGTGTACTATGTGCACCTGACATAGTCAGCCCTCCAGCACCGTACCATCTTCAGTACTGGCCAGCCACAAGGTAAGTCAGTCTTCCTATCAATTACTGAATGGAGTAGTATGTTCTGATAGTTGTATATATGTTATGGATGCGAGGATGCAAGGGAATTGGGTGGCTGAATGGGATGGCAGCAGATAATGGGCACCTATATAGGCAGCATGATCCATAACAAATACTGGTGTCAACATACAAGGCAGTGCCAGACAAGGTGACAAATCCCACCGCAGTACATGTGGTGGCCCAAATAACTGTGGGTGTCCATAGGTTCATAGGTTCTTAGGTGTTTACTAGGCTAATGGCCCTGGTGTCTTTACAAGCCTAGCCCATAGGATTACCCTAGCATTGTGCCACCCAACCTTAGTTCCCTGTGCCTGTGTCGAGCAGAGCCACAGGAGTGATCCATGGGGTGAATTTTCTATTCCCATCCACTCAGCAAGATTTATCATGAAGAGGGCCATTGAGGTGCTCTGCTTGACATGCATGGGAAGTCTATTCCATAGCATGGACAGTCTCTGTCCCTCCAGCATGTTCTGTTGATTTTGGTAATGAGGTTGAGATCTCTGGAGAGTGTGGTGCAGAGGGATTGGTATTTCTTTAGATGTAGCATTTTTAACAGAGCTGGGTCAGACATGGCTTTGTAAGTCAAGCAGAGATCGCCTCTAAGTAGGCGATATCAGACAGAGAATAGTTGGAGTTTTTTGAGTCTGTCCATATGGGACAAGTGCTTGGCCTAGGATCCTCTTTGTGAAGTACTTTTGCAGCCTCTCCAGTTGTTCCAGGTGTCTGGTGAGGTGAATGCCAAATGGGCGTTGTACTCGATGATTGGCCTAATGAGGGAAGAGTAAAGGGAGACAATGACCTCTTTCTTCCTGGATGCAAAACCCTTAGTAGTGAGATGTGCCACATAGAAGGACTTTCTGACCACAGTGGCAATGTGGTGGTCAAAAGAGAGGTTGCTGTCAACCTTTATTCTCAGATCTCTTATAACTCCTGTGTTCAGTGGACTACCATCGATGTGGTAATTCATGGGAACCAGGTTTTTCTCAAAGAGGATGATGACATATTTTTTGGCATTGAGCTTAAGGCCATGGTTCTGACACCAGTTATTGGTCTCAGTGAGGCCTTTCTGTAGGATGTCAACATCACTTGGAGAGTTAACAATAGCTCCCAGCTTGCAATCATCTGCGAACTTTGTCAGCCAGAGACCCTTCGTGTTGGCCTGGACTTCAGAGAAGTAGATATCAAACAGGAGAGGACCCAGGACCGAACCCTGTGGGACTCCACTCATGACTGGTTGGCAGTCTGACTTGGAGACAGTTGCTTTCACACTGTGAGTTCTGTCTGTGAGCCAGTTTGCAACCCACCTAGTGATATAGGGGTTGATGCCTAGCTTAGTGAGTTTTTCTGTGATTTCTGAGTGGGGAATGGTATCAAAGGCCTTGGCCAGATCAAGGTAGGATGTATGAACCACCTTGCCTTAATCCACAGCTTTGCTGACTGACTCAAAGAAGTTGACCAAGTTGAGCAGGCATGATCTACCCTTCACAAAACAAAACTGTGTGGGGTCCAGAGTTTGAAGATTCCCTATATCCTTGTTTATTAGGTCCGTAATGATACATTCCATAGCTTTGCATATCAGACTCATCAGGCTAATGGGGCAATAGTTCCCGGGGTCGTAGTCGCTCCTCCTTTGCGAAGAGGGATGACTGTAGCAGTGTGCCATTCAGTAGGGGCAAAGCCTGAAGTGAGGCTGTGATTGAACAGGGCACACAGATGAGGTGCCAGTTCACTCTGTAGTTCATGTAGAACACAGCCAGGGATATTGTTGGGTCCCATAGAAGCTGTATTCTTGGCCTTGGACAGTGCTGTTTTAACCTGTGAAGCAGTAAAACTGGGTGCCTGGCAAGCTACTGGTATTGTGATTGGTCCTGTGGGGGGGGGGGGGGTACAGTTGGCACTGAATCTGTCGGCCAGTATATTGGCAATATCTGTTGGCTCGGTATAGGAGGTACCATTGTGCAGGAGCTCAGAGCAAATCTGGGTATTGCTGTGGAGATTCCTTACATAACTATAGAAGGGCTTGTGGTTGTCTTTACTATCTGCTACAATTCTGTTTTTATAGCTAGCTTTGGAGGATTTGATGAGGGATCTCAACTTTTTGTTGAGGCTGGTAAGGGAGTTTTTCCAGTCTTGGGACTTCACCTTATTCTGCATCAGTTTCCTCCTTCTGTTGTAGAGTTTGCTTATGGCAGGGGACCACCAGATTGGCTTTCTGTTTTGGAGGAGAGCATCCTGGTTCTGTTGAGTATGGCGAGATCCATGCATTTGTGTATGTGTTTGTACAGTGCATTGGTGTATGATTCAGCGGGCATGCAACTATTCTCCATTTCCATGGGTGCCATGAAGTTAGCCACCTCTGTTTTTAGGAGCCTAAAGTTAGCTTTGATGTTTTTCATGGTGGTTTCCTTTGTAGGGGGGTGGAAGGGATGTGGATATCCAAGGTAATTAGTTTGTGGTTGGATCTAACCAGGGAGGAGTTGACTATTGGTGTAGAGTAGTGGTCACCCATGTTTTTAATGACCAGGTCGATGATATTGCTACCTCTAGTGGGGGTAAGAATGAGCTGGTCCAGAGCATTGGAATTAATGAAGTCCAGGAAACATTGGGCAAGTGTATTGGTACATGAATAGCTTTTCCAGTTAATGGAAGGGTAGTTGAAGTCGCCCAGTATGAGGGTGTTAGGCTGGACCCTAATATTCTCCAGGGTGCTTAGGAATGTGGAGTGAGAGTCTTGAGACATGGCTGGGGCCTATAGCAGGCTGTGACCTGAATCGCTGTCTAACCCAAAGTTAGCTGCACCTGAAGTATCTCAGATGCATTATGTTGGGCTACCAGTCTGGAGGTGTGTGCATCCTTTATAAATATGGAAACACCACTACTTTTTGAGCTTCAGTCCATGTTCTGGGGCTGAAAGGTGTGGAATAAGTTGTAGCCTGGTAGTGCAGGGGTGCTTTCTGCTGCCTTGGAGTAGGTCTCTGTTACAGCACAAATGTCGATTTTCTCCATGTTAAGAGGTGTTTCGAGTGAGTGCATTTTGAGATTTAGACTTCTAGCACTGAACAGCATGATCCTCAGGTTGCATTTGTTTGTGGCTGTTACGGTGGTGAGTCTTTGGAACACTGCCTAAAAAAGGCATTATAGGGGTGGCAAGAGCCTTGACCAGTATCCAGAAACCCAGGGGTGACAGATGCAGGCCATCTCTGGAAAAACTTCGAGGTCTGTCAATCATCTCCCACCTTTCATATACAACCGGTATCTACATCTCTCATCTGTAAATTACTTCAAAAATTGAAACCTTGCACTCCTTCTGCTGACCGTCTCCCATCTGAATACCTACAAATTGCCGCAAAAGCCATAGACATTCCCATCTCTATCCTTATTAACAGAACCATCTCAGAAGGCAAAATTCCCACTTTATGGAAAGTATCCCACATCATCCCCCTACATAAAGGTGGATCTTCTACTGAGCTTTCTAACTTTCTTCCTATTGCTTTACTCTCCCCATTAGCTAAGATAATGGAAAAATGTATTCACAAACAACAACTTAACCACTTACTACAAAATAACCTACTAGCAAACTGCCAACATGGCTTTAGGCCATTCCATAGCACATCAACTGCCCTCTTATCCTTTACCGACTCTATAAACAAAAATCGTAACAATAACTCTTTTTCCTCTGCACTATTTATTGACCTGTCAAAAGCCTTTGATATGGTTAACCATAACTTACTTCTAGACAAACTTAAGGCCCATTCTCTCGATCTTCAATCTATACAATGGTTTAGGTCTTATTTGGAAAATAGACATCAAGCAGTACTTTGGCATAACAATCTGTCTTCACTACTCCCAGTAAATATTGGAGTACCCCAGGGCTCTATCTTAGGTCCCCTACTCTTCTCCTTATTTATTAACAACTTACACATGAATATACCTCAAGCCACCTGCATTCAATATGCTGACGACTCCACCTTAATCTGTTCAGGCAAGAATATAGCCTCTCTCCACTCTCTCACCCAAACTGTTTTTAATAATGTTGAAAACTGGTTTTTGGAACACTGCCTACTCCTGAATCCCAAAAAAAACAAAACTACTGCTTTTTACTCCAACCCATAAATCAGCTACTCCATTCTTCTCTGTAACCTCTAACAATAGTACCAACATAACCACAGACAGTACAACCTGCCTACTAGGTGTAACAATTGATAATCGTCTCAGCTTTGATGACCATATCAACTGCACCATAAAGTCTGTCAACAAAAAACTTGGTACCCTTTATAGAATTAAACCCTTCCTTACCCCTTCTGCAAGGAAAACTATTGCCCAGACCCACCTAATTTCCACCCTCTTCTATGCCTCTGTTATATATACTAACCTATCCAAAACCAACCTCTCTAAACTCTCCACCTGTTATAATAGCATAGCTAGATTCATTACATGCTCCCCCTTTAAAACTCGCCACTGCCTCAACCTCAAACAACTTGAATGGCTAGAATTGCAAAACCACATACTCTGTCAATAACTACTTATTACTCAAAAGATCCTTTACCACCCTAACAACACTCCTATCCTCACTAATCTAATTACACCATATAAAAATCTAGCTACACTACGCTCTGCTAATAAGCTTCTAGTTTCCTCTATTAAATCCAACAACAAAGCCGGTGATTCACTTTTCTCAAACACTGCAGGTAAAAACTGGAACCTGCTTCCTTCTGAATTATCAACCCTTGCCTCGACTTCTCTATTTAAAAAACATCTTAAAGAACATCTCAAAACTCATTGGCTCTGTCCATGTGCTAACCCAGACTGATACCTTTTTCCCCTTCCTTTCTACCCCTCTAACCTGTGCCTTCAAATCTAGCTATTACCCTTTTCTTCATACTATGAAGATAAAATATAACTTCTTTTTCTCTTAACTGACTCCTGCTCATACCTTCTCATATGTGTAGTATATTGATTAGCATAATTTTTTACTACAATTTTTATAGTTTATAATTTTAATTTTTTTCTTTGAACAACACTGCCTCTGTATTTGCTTTATTATGTCTTTTTATATTGTTAACTTTGTCACTGTTCATGCTTGGAGCTTTTCTCCCCGGGCCTCTACTGAAAATGGATATATATCCAGCTAGACTAGCCCGGTCAACAAATGTAAAATAAATAAAATGTCATTCCAAGCCAGACAGATACTGGATCCCCTTAGAATGACACCAGAAACTTAGCCAATTTTTGAAATCAATCATTTTCTGCTTGTACTGTGGTATCATTCTGGGTGATGGTAAGATGCTGCTCAGGGCTAGGGTCTTACCCACCTGGGCTTCATAATCCGAGAGCTCCACCATGTCTCTCTTCATGTAGTCCAGGGAGGTACATCTTAAGTCATTCACGCCCACATGTACAATGACAGAGTCATATTTGTACCTGTTGAGGGACCTGAGTGCATGCATTATGTGGCGGATCCTGGCACCTGACAGGCAGCTGGCTGTTACTTTCTCCTTATTCAACCTATTGAGTGGGACATCAGTGTGCCTCACTATCGAGTCACCTATGACTAGTGTGTTTGGCATGCTGTTTTGCCTTAGGGGCTTTGGTTGAGTAGCACACTGTTTAGGAGAGTTATGTGTCTCGTGATTAGTGTTGTGTTTTGGTGATCGAGTGCACACACACATGCATGTCAGTGAGACTCACATACCCACCACCAGCCTCAGCCAACAGGACAGGTGTAGAGGACCATAAAGAAAGGCCAGGCTAAGGCCCCCAAATGATGGCAATGGTGAACAGCCCCCCTCCAGACCTACACAGACAGACTCCAACAGGTCTGGCAGTTGTATGTTAGTTCTGAAGGGTAAGACGTCTGAAACTGATATGTAGGCCAATAAAACCTAAGATCTGTACTCTACTGATATGCCTCCAGTTTGCAGGATAGGTCAGAATACAGTATGAAATGGAAGCCAGCAGTGTACCCATAATACCAGTATAGTCATAGCAAATGTTTAAAGTGATCAGGTGTGCCCCCCACAATCCTATGTAGAAATGCAGTAACATGTAAGTGTGAGGAGTAATATCAGTGGAGCTCACATTACTTGAGCTGGCCCAATATACAGGATGGATTGTTGTATGTGTACAATATGCAGGGGTCTGTTTGTTAGGTTGTTGTGTGCTCAATATTGTCTGGAAGTGGTCAGCATG
Source organism: Protopterus annectens (assembly GCF_019279795.1). Taxonomy (NCBI): domain Eukaryota; kingdom Metazoa; phylum Chordata; order Ceratodontiformes; family Protopteridae; genus Protopterus; species Protopterus annectens. Next base: position 1,441,271,533 of record NC_056745.1, read on the forward strand.
TAGTCATGGAGGGTTGTGTTTTAGTGGCCTATGGGAAGTACTGTGGATGATAGGAGCATGTTCTGGCAACTGCAGTACCAACCACAATGCTTCTCAGCAATACCCATTTCAGCAGTCATCCATATTCACTGTCCAGATGTCAGTATCTGTCACCATCTATGCCTGACATACAAAGCTATGTCAAATCCAGAATTAATGGACATGCTCCACCTCAGTAAATCTAAATCCCTTAGAGCCACACGCTCGAGGGACTTGAACCTCAGCACAGAAATAAATAGAACTTGCTGGAGGGACAGGTTCATAACCCAGAGGCTCCCTTCGCTCTGGAATAGAATTCCAGTTCATGTGAGGCAGAGCACCTCACTGAATCTCTTCAAGAAGAATCTCGATAAGTGGATGGGGGATCGTAGGTTTGTCCCAGGGATTATTCCTGTGTCACTATTAGACAGAGGCACAGTAAACTAAACCTTAAAAAAGGGCACAGTATACTCAAATCAAGGGGTGGCGTAAGCCATACAGAATTGGGCTAGGCTTATAATTGCCCCAGGGCAGATAGCCTAGTATGAACCTATGAACCTATGAACCATCTGAAAGATGGACATGCCATGAATGTGGTCCCATACATACACACAGTACACAGATGGATGTACCCTAGAGAGAGTGCATATAATGTATCTGTCAACTGTACACAACTTTGGAATTGTACATACAGGTTAGTAGCACATTAGTTGTCCGTGTAGTATGGGATACTGGTGCAGTCTGACCAATCACTGGCAGACCACAAAAGGCAAGGTTATAAAGTAATGAGAGCCTGCCTATGTCCCTGCACAAGGCAGCATAATGGGAATTTCCCAGGTATATCTGTGAGTCAGCTGCAAGTAGCTTCCATATCACACATGCACTCAGCTTACCCTACCATCAGCCACAGGTTTATCTCAGGTCATATCCTTGCTGGGAATGAGTACAGTATGACCCGACTTCTATATGGGAATACCCACAGAATGCAGCATGCTGAAGAGGTGTCCTATGCAGGTGTGTCCCTAGCTGTAAGCAGCACCCTGCCTGTATCCAGACCAATGGATCAATATGGATAGAACGTATTGCCAGTAACACCTCGCACACTTAACCTGTCACCCCAGAAGAATCCACTGGCTCGCAGCCTGGGAATGTAAGAGTGACAGAATGCACTGGCCTGCTACAGATGGCCTGCATCACTACCAAGTGGCCTACAGTCCTCTGTCAAAGGCCTGTGCCTCACCCATAATGCGAATGCATGGTATCTCATGGGGTCCCAACTAACAACATAACACAGTCCACAGAACACAAATGCAAGGCCATGTCAACAAATCCCATTAGCATGCCCACCATGTCCTACTGCATGAACTGTGGACCAACCCCTAAATACCGCTAGGATGAAGGGACAACTATATGGATACTTCTCAGATATCACTCGCATAATGTTAGGAAGAGGATAGAATAACGGGGGGGGGGGTGTAGAAGCATGGATGTCATGGAGTGTGTGAAGTCTGAAATTCTGATGTGTGCCCATACTACCACTGCCTGGAAACCCATTAATGGGTGGCTACAGTCCTGCTCGTAAACCACAATGTGAAGGGGAACTGACCAGATATATGATACCTGCCTTGGGGTAACCTGGGTCAATATGTACAGCTGAGAGGTATGGCCACAGCAGGATATGGCCATTCTGTTAAGTTGATATATGTACAAGAAGGGGATCTTCAGCCACCATACTGCCAAGGTGCTGGACCATTTACACAGACCCATCAGCAAGTGTCTGTAGCTACCCCTCCAGAATGGCAGGAGTGTGCAAGAATGTGTACGCTACAGCCCACAATACTGGGCTCAGCTTCATTCATCTTGTATTTCCTGGTAAATAACTGAGAGCAAATAATTATATCTGTCAGTAGCTGATGAAATGATACATCCCAATGTAAAACAGTACATATGTCTGAATATCTCTGCTAATACCAACCATGTAACACATTATAGAGTTTGTTAATTGTTGCTTAGATCTCTGTTGAAACTGTTGTCTCAGTGTTCTGAGAGACTGATCTGCAAATATACAAAGTTGAGTATATTTTTTGGTTTTAGAGTTTGCACTATCAGTTGTTGCTTAGATCTCTGTTGAAACTGTTTTGTCCCACCCACCCTCCCTTGGTGGCTTTTGCTGTTGCCCGCCCCACTGTAGATTTGACCTGGGACACTCCCCCAGTCTCATCTCTTTACCACATTCTACCTAATAAACTCTTTCTGCACTTGCTTTTAGTCCTTTTTAATTTAATTGCATTTTTTAAACTGTGTTTGGTCTAATATTGCTGCATACTCAAGTGTGCTAGCTTGCACTGCATGTGAATTGTTTTTACTGCTGTTTTTCTGTTTTTGCTACTTTTCTGTAAAAAATAAAAACTGTAAGCCTGTTTCCTACCTTTCCTGTAACTAGTGTTTCAGATACAGATTTGCTGTATCCAGGACTGTATGTAAGCTTCTGAGCCCCTCAAGCCATTCTGTGTTGGAGGGAAGCCTTCTGGCTTATCAGTGGGACTGGTAAGCACTAGGTAACCTGTCTACCACATAAGGAGTGGTTCTGGCCCAGAAATTGTAGTTATTGACAGTTTGGGCAATCTCTTCCATCTCTCTCAACTTTCTGATTTGAAAGCCTGCATTTGCACTTGTTTCTGTCCTGTAACTCGTCTAGTGCAGATACAGATTCTTAGTTTTAGCACTTAAATTTGCTTATTCATGCTCAGCACTTGTTCAGAACTTGTAAGCACTAAAGAAGCTACTAATTACTATAGCACTCAGTCTTCCTCATTACCTAGAGGAAAACAGGTTCTGAACTTACTTTTCTCACTTGCTAAGAGAAAAACAGCTCTTGTACTCACTTTCCTCACTTATCTAGAGGAAAATAGTTTTTTATTCAGGCATGTCCAAGGGTCAGCTCCCAGTGTTCTCTCCTGTCTATCTGATGAATCTGGGCATCTTGAGGCAATGTAGAAATTGCCTCATGTACACAGTCAACCCTCTCCTCCTACCACCCAACACTACAACCTGTGAGAGATGCACGTATCTAGCCAAACTGGAGGTAAAGCTCTCTCCAACCAAAACTGAACTTGACAGTCATGAGGAGAAGCTAAACATTTGCACCACACCACACTCTTCACATAGTCTCACTAAATCTGCACCACCAAAATCCACACATAGTAACACAAAAACATTTGCGGAGGCTCTCAATAATAATCTGTCTAAGCAACAGAGACCTCTAAAGTAGAAATGCAAGCAAGCTACATCCCCCAACACAGCCCAAATGACACATAGCCCACAGACTCAGTGTGCCACTCAACCACAGCCAATAAGGCAAAACAACGTACCCAACACACTAGTCATAGGTGACTCTATAGCCAGGCACACTGATGTCCCACTCACCAGGCTAAACAAGGAGAAGGTTACTGTCAGCTGCGTGTCGGGTGCCAGGATCTGCCACATAACCCATGCACTCAGGACACTCCACAACAAGTACAAATATGACTCTGTCATTGTCCATGTTGGTGTGAATGACCTGAGACGTACTTCCCTGGACTACATGAAAAGAGACATGGAAAAGCTCTCCAATCTTGTAGCCCAGGCAGGTATGACCCTAGCACTGAGTAGCATTCTGCCATTCCCCAAATGATACCACAGTACAAGGACAAAATGATTGACTTCAACAATTGGCTAAGCTTCTGGTGTCATTCTAAGAAGGATCCAGTATCTGTCTGCTTGGGATGATATGGTCGACAGACCACAATGCTTTGCCACAGATGGCCTGCACCTGTCGCCCCTGGGATTTCGGATAATGGCTAAGGCTCTTGCTGCCCCTATAGTGCTTTTTTTAGGCAAGGTTCAAATAACAAATTCACCACCATAACAGGAACAGGCAAGCAAAAACCGAGGGTAATGTTACTGAATGCTAGAAGTCTAAATCTCAAAATGCACTCACTCGAGGCACTCCTTAAAAAGTAAAACATCGATATCGGTGCAGTGACTGAGACCTGGTTCAAGGCTCCAGAGAGCACCCCTGCACTACCTGGCTATAACTCATACCACACTTTTCAGCCATGTAACCTGGACTGAAACACCAAAGGCAGAGGTGTGTCCATATTCATTAAGGATATCCACACCTCCAGGCTAGTTGCTCAGCATAATGCATCCGAGGTTATCCAAGTGCAACTAACTCTGGGCAAAACTGCAATCCAAATTGTACTTTGCTACAAATCCCCCACCATGCCCCAGGATTCCCACTTCTCTTTTCTTGAGATACTGGAAAATATTAGGGGTCAACCAAACACCCTAATAATGGGCGACTTCAACTACCCCACCATTAACTGGGAAACCTACTCATATACCAACTCCTTAGCTCAGCGCGTTCTGGAATTCATAAACTCCAATGCCCTGGATCAACTTATCCACACCTCCACCAGGGGCAACAATATCCTAGACCTAGTTATTACCAACATGAGTGACCGGTGTTCCAAACCTGAAGTCAACTCTTCGTTGGTCCGATCTGACCATAAGCTAATCACCCTTGATATCCACATCCCTCTCCCACCCCCCATTAGGGAAACACAGTAAAACATTTCTCCAAAGCCAACTTCATGTTTTTAAAGACAGAAGTGGTGAACTTCATGACACCCATGCAGATGGACAATACAGTTATAACTGCTGAATCCTACACAAATGCACTCTATAAGCACTTACATGAGTGCATGGATTGTGCTATCCCAAACAGAACCAAGACGCTATCCTCCAAAAAAAGGAAGCCAATCTGGTGGTCCCCTGACATAAACAAACTGTACAACAGAAGGAAGAAACTGTTGCAAAAGAGAGCAAAATTCCATGAGTAGAGGAGCTCCCTGGTCAGCCTCAGTAAGAAGCTGAGCTCCCTTATAAGATTCTCCAAAGCTAGCTATGAAAACAAAAGTGCCACTAATTCTAAGGACAACCACAAAGCATTCTATAGCTATGTCAAGAATTTCGATGGCAACACCCAGATCTGCTCTGAGTTACAGCACAAAGGCACGAAAATTACAGAACCAACTGATATTGCCAACATCCTGGCAGATATGTTCAGTGCTAACTTTACCCCCCCCCCCCCCACCCAGTAAAGGGCCCATATCTATACAGGAAGAATGCAGAGTCCCTGTAATCACAACTATGCAGGTAAAAGCTGCACTTTCTAAAGCCAAAAACACAGCATCCATGGGACCGGACAACATCCCGGGCTATGTTTTACACGAACTTCAGAAAGAACTGGCTTCCCATTTAAGCACCATATTCAAAAATAGCCTCACATCAGGCTTTGTGCCCACTGAATGGCACACAGCAACAGTTATCCCACTCCACAAAGGGGGAACCACCACTGATCCCGGGAACTATCGACCTATTAGCCTGATGAGCCTGGTCTGCAAGGCCATGGAATGTATCATCATGGAACTCATAAACAAAGACATTGGTAACCTCCATACTCTGGATCCCACCCAGCTCGGGTTTGTGAAAGGCAGATTATGCCTCCTGAACCTGATCTATTTCTTTGAAGCAGTCACCAAAGCCGTAGATGATGGTAAGGTGGTTCACACAGCCTATCTTGACCTTGCCAAGGCTTTCGACATCATCCCCCATTCTGGAATTATAGCTAAACTCACTAAACTAGGTATAAATCCCTACATCACAAGATGAGTTGCCAACTGGCTCACTGACAGAACCCACACTGTAAAAGGTGCAGACTCCAAATCTGACCTCAAAGCAGTGACAAGTGGAGTACTACAGGGTTCCATCCTGAGACCTCTCCTGTTTGGTATCTACTTCTTTGTAGTACAGGCTAACACAGAAGGCCTCTGGCTAATGAAGTTCACAAATGACTGCAAACTAGGAGCCATAGTCAAGTCCCCAAATGATGTGGACATCCTACAGAAGGTTCTCGCTGAGACAGATGCCTGGTGTCAGAGCCATGGCCTCAAGCTCAATGCCAAAAAGTGCAGTGTCATCCCCTTTGGTAAAAACTCTGTACCCATACCACATAGGCAGCAATCTACTTAACACCGAATGTGTGATAAGAGACCTTGGGACCCAGCTAGACAATAGTCTCTCCTTTGATAGGCACATCACCACAGTAGTCAAGAAGTCCTTCTACGTGGCACACCTCATCATAAAAGGGTTCTCATCCAGAAAAAAAAGGTCATTGTTCCCCTCTACTTGACACTTATTAGACCCATTATAGAGTACAACTCCCCTTTTGGAATGTACCCCACTCGACATCTGCAGCAGCTGGAAAGGCCACAGAAGTACCTCACAAAGAGGATTACTGGCCTCAAAAAAATGCCCTACACTGACCACCTCAAAAAACTCCAGCTTTACTCAGTAGCATATCGCCTACTCCGAGGTGATTTCTGCCTAACATATAAAGCTATGTCAAACCCAGAGCTGTTGGACATGCTACACCTAAAGAAATCTCAATCCATCCGAGCTACACGCTCTAGAGACCTAAACTGTGTCACTACAATAAACAGAACATGCTGGAGGGATAGATTCCTATCCCAGAGATTTCCCATACTCTGGAACAGGCTACCCATGTATGCCAAACAAAGTTCTTCATTAGCACTCTTCAAGAAAAATCTTGATGAGTGGATGGGAAATAGGAAATACACCCCGCGGATAACTTCTGTGTCTCTGATCGACAGTGGCACAGGAAAATAACTTTCTTGGGTGGCGTAAGCCAGGGAACCTTTTTGGCTAGGCTTACATAGGCCCTTGGGCCGATAGCCTAGTACCTACCTATGAACAAGCAGCACAGACAGCAATAGTTATATAGTATTCCCCCTATCTTTCGTCCATTGTGACTCCATATTGTCAACCTATTTACAGATATCCTGCAGAAACAGTTTGCTAGCTGTAGGTGTAGAACACCAAACCCTGGATTGGAGTGCAACCTTACCTTGAATGGATTCACACACTCAATACAGATGGTCATATTGAGCTTGCTCCTACACTTACAGATATGAAGCCCATGTCTGACAACACAGTGGACTAAACATATCTGTCAATTGCAGATGTCTGTGCGCACACACCAAATTGTACACCATTTATGCTTCACACACACATTGGATAGGAATACTCAAACACATCTAAGGCCAACAGACTATAATATGTCAAAAATTCACACACAGAGATGTGGGGAAGAGAGAGACAGACAATGACAGAGAGAATTCCATTATGAGGCCTGCCCCACCCACTACACATCCAGTTGGCCTATATCACATGATGTGCTGATGTCAATCACTGTAGATATTCCTTTTGGTAGCCCTCAGCCCTGTAGTGTCTGTGGTGCTTGTGATAACTGTGTAACACAATAGTACAAATAAGTATTCATGTAGCATTTCTAAACTCAGTCCTGTCAAATGTAAAGTTGTGTGTGACAGTGTGTGTGTATTTCCAGAGGAATGATTTATGGCCCATTCACACACACTGCACTTCCCATTGCCCATGTTAGCACTCCTGCTGATACCAGTCACCTTGAAATAACCCTTTGGGCACGTCTCAGCCCTATAAGTTCTGTGGCGCTCGCAATAACTATGTAATACTGTAGTGTAGCAAACAAGTTAGGTAAGAGTAATAATCCCAGACATGGCAACTGTTAAACTGGGTGCGTGTTTGGAGAAGAATTATATTGAGGTCATCACATTCACTACACCTCCCATTGCCCTACTTTAGCACTCCTGCTGATGTCAGTCACCTTGAAATAACCCATTGGCCAAGTATTAGCCCATAAGCTCTGTGGTGTGTGCAATAACTGCATAATACTGTAGTGTAACAAACTAGTTAGGTAGGAATTCTAATCCTGGTCCTGGAAACTGTGAACATGTGTGTATTTGGGTGAGAGAGTGGGAGTGTCTTTGATGACACCTGATTTTGTGGACATTCACACTTACTACACTTCCCTCACCCCTCCTTTAGCACTGCTGCTGGTGTCACTCACCTTCAAAGATACCTTTGGACAGCCTTTCAACATTTAAGCTCTGTGCCACTTGTGATAACTGCCTAATACCCTAGTGTAGCAAACTAGATAGGTAGGAGTTCTAATCCTTTTCCTAGCAACTGTGAACATGTGTGTGTTTTTGGGAGAGAGTGCATGTGTCTTTGTTGACACTTGATTTTGTGGACATTCACACTTACTGCACTTTCCTCACCCCTCCTTTAGCACTGCTGCTGGTGTCACTCACCTTCAAAGATACCTTTGGACAACTCTTCACCATATAAGCTCTGTGGCGCATGTGAGAAATGCGTAACACTGTAGTAGCAATACATAGCTAAGTAGGGGTTCAAAACTCAGTACTGGTAAGTGTGTGTTTGTCATCAATATCCTTTGGGGATGTTGGTGTGATTGTGTAATAACAGGATCCACTGCGGGGTGGGTTTTGCTACATTATTATATTGAGGACCTATATGTCCCAATGCCCACATTACAAGGCCAACAGTTGTCAAACACCGTAGAGGTTGGTGTAAATGCACAGCCATAAATGTCTGCTGTCATGTGCAATGATTATGTGACAGTATGGATTAGTGGACAATATAAGCAGCCATTATAATACTCAGAGACCACTCTCCATCCACAGATCATACACAAAACACGTTTGGCTCTTTCTCTCTTTCTTTCTTTCTTTCTTTCTTTCTTTCTTTCTTTCTGTCTCTCTCTGTCTCTCTCTCTCTCTCTGGTAGATGTAGAAAAATATATCTGTTTTGCATAGGCAGCAGCTTGACTTTTGTAGGTAATGCTCATGATCAGCTGATGGCCTGTGCACAAATTGGAGTCCCCCACTTGCTAATTGCATGTGGAACAGCTATGGTATCATTCCTATAGCCAATTGCATGGAAACACACTCCTATAACTAAGCACTTCATGTGGGTGTTGGCCCTTTTCCTTCACTGTAAGCAGGACTTCACATGGGTGTTAGACAAACAGCATCACAGAGGGTAGTTGGAAATACCTCTTACAACAAACACTGTGGAGACAGGCCAACAAACTGGAGGAGGATGTTCCATACATGGGGACAGAATGTAAATATTGCTGTTCTACATTTGAAGTAATGTTGGTTTAACAGGTTTTGTGTGGATATGGCTGACGTTCTTTGTGTTTCACTGTTGCAGTCATCACACTTGGGTTATCCTGCCAGGGGTAGCCCTCAGTCGGCCCGAATACCAGAGGCTTAGTATTTCTGCGTTGGTTGCTGTTGCTTCAGGACTGATGTCAGGTCATTAGTGGTATAGAAACAGGCAGCCAAGGCCATTACACCAGTCTTTCTTGCCGAGGAGCCCGAAGCAGAAGCAGTTTGTATGAGTGCTGGTTGGCCGCTACCTGAGTTTTCATTTCCAAAATTGAAGTTGAAGTCTTCTGAAGCTAAGTAACCCATTGAGGATCCTTTTTTCTTGCTCTAACTGATGTCAGAAAAACAATTGTCTCACCTGTGGAAAGCAAATACCACACCGAGATTTCCATTATTACTGCATCACCTGTTTAGGCCCAGACCACGATGTACCTCACTGCTGGTTCTGTGCTTTGTTCAATGCCCAAACTATACATCGTCAGGCCCTTATTGTAGCTAAATACTTTCTTTCTCGATCTCCATATTCTGAAATGGCTTCAGTAAGCCATCTGACTACCGATCTTCCAAAAAAACGTAAGGCTAAAGACAGAGACAGTCTGCACAGGTCCATAACTGCAGACGACACTTCCGTTAAGCTTGTCACCAGTTCACAGTTACTCAGTGAGGCATTTTAGCAGCCCCTGATGCCCACTTTGATGGATTTTCAGGCCACTACTGAGACCCATTTGGAGTCCGGTATGCCATGAGACTCATCTTTGGCTAAGGAAACTGTGGGTGTCTCTACCTTGGTTGGGTCTGGAGCCGCTGTGCAGGCACCGGCTTCTGAGGAAGTTCTTTGCACTACCGATATTTGACACAACCCGACGGCTTCTTTCACGTCTTCAGTTCTTTCTAAAACTACTGAGATTCTAAGGCCAAGAGTATGAGCTACACCTAGAAAAATGCCGACCCTAACTCATGCGCCTGTTTCCTTGCCACAATCAGAGATGCTTAAAATGGCGGAAGACCTTATCATGCTGATTAGGGGAAGCCAGCCTTTCCCTGCTAAAAGAAAAAGAGATTTGTCCCCAGCAGCATTATCTGATGAAGAGTCCGACGATTCTGAGGTTTCTGATTATGAAGACATTCCCTTATCTGCCTATGAGGATTCAGATGCAGAGGAATCCATTCCTTCTGCCTCCCCTCCAGAGGACTCTTTTAGTGAAACCCTACACACTTTGAGAGAGAATTTCCTTTAGAAATGCCAGAATTATCCTCAGTCCAAAAAGAGACTCAGGGAATGTTTAGATTTACCACAGCACAGACCCTTAGCTATCCCTCCTGTTTTGGATGTTGTGGATGATGTCTTTATGGAATCCAGTCTAACTCCTGATACTTTACCCCCTGCTCCCAGGGAACCTGACAGGTACTACAGAGTCCCTGACTCACACAAATTTCTTTCAAAAATCCTACTGCTGACCCAGAGGTCATTTCCCAAGGACCTAAAGGAATAAAAGCAACTTCAGCTAAGAATCCCACCCCTCAGACAGGAATTTCCAAGCTTTAGACAGATGGGGTAAAAAAGTGTACACCTCTGCAACTATTGCCATCAGAGCATTAAATTGTCATTTCCACATGCTGAAATACCTGTAACATACTATGGAACTTATTAAGCAAAAATTATCTACTTTCCCTGACTGTGCAGAAAATAAAGCATTACAGAAGCTTATGCATTCTGCAAGCCATGCCAGCAAGCATACCCTGCAATGTGAGTTTGATGCCATAGAAGCATCTTGCAGGGGAGCAGTCACAGGTTTTGTACTTAGAAGGCATGCCTGGCTTAAGGAGCAGACCTTGACAGACCATGTCAAAGCAAAATTATTGGACACATCTCTGAACAAGGACAATCTGTTTGGCACCAAAGCAGAAGAGGTTTTAAAAAAGATGGAAGAAAAAGCTAAGTCTATGCAGACAGTCAAAGATTTTTTGCAAGCGCAACCTCCAAGATTCAGTAGGCATTGCCCCTCAAAACTTTAGTCTTTTCCAACCCCCTCAAGGCCACCTCAAACTAGACCTAGGGGAAACAGACCCCCCAGACTACAGTCTTAGGGTATGCAGAGATCTAAGCAATGGATTACCTCCACTTCTAAAACAGGGAGTGCTAAGCCACCCCCTTATGGAAACAATTCACAATGACTTCTCAACCCCTCCCCTCACATCTGCCCAATTGCTTGTGCCCCTAGGAGGAAAACTTGCCCACTGTGCAAAAAACTGGACCTCCATCACCAGTAATCGATGGGTCTTCAACATAGTATTCCAGGGGTACAAATTTTATTTCCACACACTGCCAACCCCAAGAGGGTTCCCAGACCTTCCTCCAAACCAGTGGGCAGAGGCACAAAACCAAGTTCAGTCCCTGCTCTCCATAAGGGCAATTCAGCCTGTTCCTGCAGAACAAATAGGCCAAGGTTTTTATTCCAGACTTTTCATGGTACCCAGAAAAGAGGGCACCTGGTGCCTAATCTTAGATCTATCCATTCTAAACACCTTCCTGGTGGTACCAAAATTCAAAATGCTCACCCTACAGCAGCTTCTCCATATGCTGTCCAAAGATGCCTGGTTAGCCACCCTAGACCTAAAGGAGGCTTATCTGCACATCCCAGTCAGGGATTCTTGCAGGAAATATCTACATTTCAGGGCAGGATCTATGCATTATCAGTTCTCTGCACTTCCCTTTGGCTTATCCACTGCTCTCAGAGTTTTCACAAAATGCCTGGCCCCAGCTATTACCTATTGCAGTCAGAGAAATATTGAAATTTACCCCTACTTGGATGATTGCCTGATTCAGGCAGACAGTCAGGAAAAGCTGTTGCAGCACCTGACATTTGTAAAGGACCTTCTAACCTCCCTGTGGTACACTATCAATGAAAAGAAATCCAAACTAGTCCCCAGTCAAAAATTGTATTCCTGGGAGAAAGCTTTGACACAGCATCCCAGATGGCATTCCTTTCTCCAGAAAAAACAAGCCTATCTGACAGGCTACTTCTCTCAAATGCCCACCAGAACACAGTTATCCGCAAGGAAAATCCTGCAAGCTCTAGGGTTCATGGCCTCCTGCATTCTACTAATTCCATATGCCAGACTGCATATGAGGAAACTTCAGTGGTACTTAAAAAGTCTTTTGTGCCAACATTCTCAGGACCTGGAAACTATCATACCTATGATACCTTACCTAAGGAAAGAGTTCCTTTGGTGGGCAGCAGCATGCAACCACAACAAGGGGCTTCCCTTTACATAACCCCATGCCACCCAGTCCCTAACCACAGATGCATCAGACTCTGCCTGGGATGCACATCTGGTTAGCAGGAGCATTCAGGGCCACTGGAGCCCAAATCAAATTCATCTGCACATCAACTAAAAAGAGATGCTAGTTGTTCAGCATGCTCTGACAGCTTTCAGATCCCTACTCTCTCCGAGGCCTCTACTAATCAAAACTGACAACACCACACTGATCTGGTACATCATCAAGCTGGGGGGAACCCAATCTTACCCACTGTGCAGGCTAGCCATGACCCTTTGGAGCATGGCCTCAGCCACGCATATTCACCTGCAAGCTCAATTCCTGCCAGGCAACCAAAACTGTCTGGCAGACAAGTTTAAGCAGAAATCTCCTAGACCCACACAAGTGGCAATTAAACCACAACACCTTCAGCCTTGTGACCCAGAAATGGAGTACAACCACCAGCTCATCAAAGTTTGCACCAGGGAACCTCACAGCAAGGCCTGGAAAGTGGATGCCCTATTCTTCCAGTGGGCAAACCTTTCAATCTATGCATTTCCCCCTCTACCTCTTCTTACAAGAGTATTACTCAAGATAAGGGAGGAAAGACCAAGAGCAATCCTGATTACCCCAGACTGGCCACACCAACACTGGTACCCACTACCATGCAGTCTATCACCATTGCCTCCATGGCACCTCCCCCAGATCACAAGTCTCCTGACTCAGAAGGATGGACAGTTCTTGCATCCACAATTGCAGAACCTGAACCTTGCAGCATGGCTTATTCCTTGACTTCTCCTCCAGTGACCAGCCTAAGCAAGCAGGTACTGGATGTCATACGTGAAGCCAGACGACCCAATACTAGAAAATCCTATGCTGACAAGTGAAAAAGGTATTGTTCCTGGATCCAAACTAAAGGAGCGGATCCAGCACAGCCCTCCTTACCTCTCATCCTGGATTACCTAGCAGACCTACTCCACAGGGGCCTATCCTTTTCTTCCATTAAGATCCATGCCTCTGCCATCTCTGCTCATTACAGCACTGAGCCACCTCTTTTCTCACACCCTCTCATCAAGCAGTTCCTGAGAGGGGCTAACAACTTAAGGCCACCAACAAGAGCCCCTACCCCTGCTTGGGACCTTAATTTTGTTGTTGGAAAAGCTCACTCTACCCCCTTTGAGCCTGCAGCATCAGCAGAGTTAAACTTCTTCTCTTGGAAAACAGCCTTGCTTCTGACCATCACTTCAGCTAGAAGAGTGTCTGAGCTACAAGCACTTATGGCTGTGGAACCCTTCATCACTTTTCATACTGACAGAGTCTCCTTCAGGACTAACCCGACTTTCATGCCTAAATTAGTGTCCAGTGTGGCTCTCAACCAATCTATCCATTTGCCGACCTTTTTCTCTAATCATCAAAATAAGGGGGAAAGGATCCTGCACTCTTTGGATGTGCACAGACAGCTCTGATTCTACCTTGATAGGACTAAACCCTTTAGGATATCTAACCAGTTACTAGTCAGCTTTGCACCAGGGGCAGAGGGCAAGGCCATATCACAACAAACCATCTCCAAATGGATAGCACACTGTATCCATTTTTGTTACAAACACCATGGGAAACCACCCCCTCAGGGGTCAGAACACATTCCACTAGGGCAACTTCAACCTCTACAGCCTTTCTAAGAGGAGTCCCTACCAGGGACATTCTGGAAGCTGCAGCTTGGAGTTCTGTTCATACCTTCACCAAGCATTACCACCTGCCTGTATTTTCCAAATCCAGGATGGGCTTTGCAACTGTAGTCCTGCAGGGCATACTAGCCAGCCCCAACTCTTCTTGACTGTCTCCACCCATTCTTCAGCTTTGGGAATCAACCCAAGTGTGATGACTGCAACAGTGAAACATGAAGAACATAATACAGTTGTGTACACTTACCATAAATGTAGATGTTCAAGTGTATTCACTGTTGCAGTCCTGGTTTCGCACCCTCCAGCCCCCTTGACTCTCTCCCTCATTCTTCCTCACTCCTTAAAGGGTTATTGGTATTTACCTTTTACTGGTAGTGTTTTTCCACCATAACTTAGCTCCCTATTTGGGGGCTCCTGATATTTTGGGCAAGAAAAACTGATGTAATGGCATCAGCTGCCTGTTTTTATACCACTGACGACCTGACGTCATATATGAAGTGACAGCAACTGATGCAGAAATACTAAGCCTCTGGTATTCAGGCCGAATGAGGGCTACCCCTGGCTGGATAACCCAAGTGTGATGACTGCAACAGTGAATACACTCGACCAACTACATTTATGGTAAGTGTACACAACTATACTTTCTGTATGATTTAAAGTCTGGCATGATAGTGTTATGTGGTTGAGAAAACACTCACCTGTCAGGCTATCTGCAGACGGGCCAGAGTTTGGAGTCTTAGATTTGGTGTGTTACTCACATATTTTCTGTATTTACAAATGCAGTAGCATACTCTGATGACTGCAGCCAGTAAATGGTAACAACCATGTGTGTTACTGACTTCATATCCCTCAGAAGAGATATGTTACAACAAACCCTGTTATACCAGCAATTTTCTCAATTTATAACAGCAATATGTCAATATTGGCCCTGTGTTTGTGCCTCTGTCCCCCAAGTCTGTCACACTTTGCCCATATGTCAAGCAGTAAGAGGTGGATATGTACAGTATATCATTTACTGACATAATTCCTGATATCAAACCAGTGATATATCAGACTGCCAGACATCTTATGTGTAGGAGACCTTATATTTGAGGACAAAACCTGGACATTCTGTTGTAGTCAGTACAGCAGTGAGGTCTGTGTACTTATGGTGATTGTTGACAGACTGTCAGTACTGTGTAGTAGTGTATTGTGAATATGTTATCTGGCCTGTGTACAGACTGGGGTAGAGGTCAGTGTTCTTGGTCCTGTTCTATCTGACATTGCATGCTGCTCCAGTTTCTGGTACCCTATCAGCTTATATGTTTGTACGGCCAGACTGAGCCATATCTCATACCACAGTCAGGCATCAGACTACACTGTGAATTGGGCCAGTATATGTAGGGTTAGTGTGTGAGTGGCAAGTATGATGATGGGTTTTGTTCACACAGTACATATCCTGTACTATTAATTAAGCTTACCATTATGTGACTGTGACTGTGTTGAGACTGGTTTTGGGTATGCACTTTCACACTGGTGTCTGTTACTCCATGCTGTTATATGCCTGTAGCACCTGCTATATTTGTAATTACATGTGTATTCCCCCATAGGAAAATTGGGTTAGTGTTGTGGCAGTCTGCCTGTAGTTTAGACAGTGCTTGGTGACATGCCTAGCAGCTCAGTGTATTTACCCTAGTGTGACGTTATGTCCAGATATTTGTCAGATGTACAGTTGCCTGGCCACCATACGTGTTATGTATTTCTGGCAAAGCAGTGGGATGCTGTGAAGATGTATGTCACTAACGGGTCTATAGTCGAAGTTTAATAACTTTGAACATGGAATGTTTGAACCATCTTGTTCGAAGTTAAAAAACTTCGACTATGAATAAAAATTAAAAAAAAGAAAAGAAAAAATAAACTGTTGTAAGCAGGGGGCAAGCACCCCTGCACCCCCACTACTTAAATATACCAACTCAGAGATCGCACCACATTGAACAAAATGGAAACCTCCCCTTATGGAGATTTTCGTCGAAACGCTCAAACTTCTGCAAATTTGAAATTATGGTCTCGACCATATGAGGTTTGGACTTGCAGAAGTTCTACTATCTGATAGGAACCCATCACTAACTAGTGGGAAGTATGTGGCCATGAGACCTCTGCTCCTCCAGTTAATATATGTTAGGAGAGCAGGAGGGTGTGAATGCATCAACTGTGTTAGCTTATCTACTCCAGTATTTGTGATATATCCCCATTTTCATGGCTTTAAACATCCCTTTAGCAGGCTTGGCCCACATTTCTTGCACTAAGGAGTTCTGTGTATACCTCTCGACTGACCAGATTGTTTCAGACTGTCCACATTTATTGCTCCTATTTCTGCTGTATTCCACAGGATCATTACTGTGATTTGTGTGGTATTTCACTACGATGATTTTATGATGTCTGTCAGTAACTGATGACGTACATGTCAGTTTCAGAAGAGTCTTCCTTCAGAACATGTATGTTGATATAACCCCTGTTACTGTAGCAACATTCTACATTTATAAATGCAATACTTACATCATGTTCCACTGCACTAAGAGGGTTTGAGTTATGGTGCTGAGGTATGACTCCACTACATGTTATGGCCTTATGTTATATATATATATATATATATATATATATATATATATATATATATAAATATGTGTGTGTGTGTGTGTGTGTATGTATGTATATATATATATATATATATATATATATATATATATATATATATATATATATATCCTTTTTATGTGTAAACATGAGTGTTGTATATCCTTCACAGATGTATCTCTCCATATTTATCTGATATGTGTATATTTAGATATAAAAACATGACTAATTCCACACTATTTTCATTTACAAGTAGTAAACAATTGTAGTAGTCAAAGCAGTTGTTCACTACTATTCAGTACGTGTACTGAATGATATATTTGAAAAAGCAACAGACATTCTTACAGCTCAGATGGCTTAGTGGTTAAGCGCGGTGACTATAGTGTACAGGATGCTGGGTTCAAGATCTGCATGGGCTATTTATTTTGTTGCCTGGCAGAACAAGGGCTGATGGAGACAGGGTGATTAAGGCACTTTAAAGTGGCTTTAAGTGGGTTTGCATGACGGTAAGCACTGCTAACGTACGGTTAAATGAATACACGCTTACACCTTGTAGGCTTCGCTTACCAGTGTGCAAATCTGCTTAGCATTTACATTTATGCAATGCTTAAACCTGCTAAGCATAGCCCAGCCCTGGTAACCAGTGATCACATTCCAGACTGATCAAATAGCAGGGCAATGACATCTTTAATACATGTATTTAATTCCATATACATAACATGCTTCTATGTGCTGTCATTACAGTAGCAAGGGGTGTGAGTATACTGTATGGGACACCTGAGTATACATGGGTAGTACCACAATCTTTTCTCTTTGTATGTGTTTCATACTTGGATAGTATCCCAGGTCATATGCAGTCACACTAGCATGTATTGTATCATTACATTGCTACTTTTAACAGTGCTTTTCCAAGTAAGAGTTGATTGTAGATTGTAGTACTGGAACCATACACCCCTGCATGCAAAGCTGAGCACTGAGTTCTGGCTATCGTGTTCTTGGTGTCTGAGCTGTATGTTTTTATGTGTCTCCTATTGGATATTGATCTGATATGTTGATATTAACTGTAGACTACTATGTTTTTAGGACATGTCATAGAGGACTGCTGTCATGTAGTAATGGCATACCTATCAGTTTCAGATGTCTATCTTTCAAAATATTCATCCTAATGCATAACCTGTTGGCTATCTACTTTCTGTCTGTCCACTGTACAGATGTGCAGATGTCAGGTATTCATCTTGGCTGCTTACATGCAATTTCTGATTGACTGACACTGACATGTCTGCCCAGCTGTGTTATGAATGCCACAGCTAGGAAACCCTACTCTGTATGCACCACATGCCATGGATACCTCAACCAGCCTACCACAGTCAACATATCATGTTTGGGTACAGGTCCCTAATCCAGATGCTGGCCATGTTATGCAATATATGTTGCATACATGTCAACTGGAGTACCTCACTGGCCCTCTTCAAGAGAAAACCGGATGAGTGGATGTTGAATGTAACTGTCATCCTGGGGATCACTCAATTGGAATCAGTTGATAGCTGGCCTGCTGACAAACGTCAGGTGGCATGATACCAGTTTATTCACATCCCCTACTCTTCTCATCTCTCCATGAACATTAGCCTGGCACTCACCTAGGAACACCTGCACCTATAGACCTCAGTTCTGACAAATATGTCTTTGTGCATTTCAGAGTGTAACAGTGTTCATGTGTTTGCAAACTTGTAGTTGAAAATACTCTGAGGGCCTTTTCACCCTCTATATACTTAGAAAGGGCTGCTGCTGTAATTCGCATTAAATGTACCTTGTGACCCTCTTCACCCTATGGGCTACCTGGAGCTTGCAATAACAGCATAACACTGTTCTACAAATGGGTAGATAGGCATGGGTTACCCTCTGAGTACTGGCAAATGCAAGTGTGTGTGTGTGTGTGTGTGTGTGTGTGTGTCTGTGTGTGTGTGTGTGTGTGTGTGTGTGTGTGTGTGTGTGTGTGTGTGTATGTGCAATTGTGTGTGTGTGTAATTGTGTGTGTGTGTGTGCATATTTGTAGGAGACAGCATTCTGAGGCCACATTCCTGAAATACACTAAACCTTGCCATACATTATAAGGAATGGTGATGTTACTGACATTAGGAGAACCATAACAAAACCCTCACCCTACTATCCCTGTGGCATGTGCAATAAATGCATATCCCTGTAGTAGCAATAATTAGATAGACAAGGGTTTGTATTGCAGTCCTGGTAAATGTGTGGTTGTGGGTATGTCAGCGCATTATCATGGGTTTCAGTGAGTACAATATCCAATGTGGGGTGGGGGTGCTGAGTATACTGTTTTTACACCATGGTACCCCCAGTTCATGTCCCAAGGTCCACTGTATGAGGACCGTTGTCACCATCAACCATACAGGCAACTGATGACACTCATCAGCCCAATGATGCATGTGCTGTATGCAAAAACTCTGTAACAGTATGGACTCACTGATAAGATAGTCAGCACTGCTAAACCCAGGTCTGCCAGATGTGTCTATATGTGTTTGTCAATGTGTATATGACAGTGTTATACCCTAAAAAAAAAACAAAATCTGGTGTCACTCCTGACACATTAGGAGACCATCTCCCTGCCTTCACCCATAGAGCTACACCCTCTTTCTCACATTCCCACCAACTCTTACATACCCGCAACCTCACTAACTTTAACCCTTCTATCTTTTCTGACTCCCTTAATTTCACTAACTGGAACCCACTAAAAATCCTACCTTTAGACAATGCCGTTGACTATTTTAACTCTACATTCTTAACTGTCCTAAACTCACTAGCTCCAATAAGAACAAAACGAGTTAAAGCTAAAACCGCTCCATGGCTTACCAAAAAAAACAAAAAAATTATGCTTCAAAGAGACAAAACCTGGAAAAGCTATCTCCAATGTAAACAGCCCGTATTGTTACTTAAATACAAACAGCTGCGAAAACCAAGCTAAAAAACAAGTCATTAAAGATAAAAAATCCTACTACATCAAACTCCAAATAAATCATGCAAAAAACCCCAAACAATTCTGGAGCTCAATTAATTCCCCCCTCAAGCCTGGTACAAAAAAACAACCCACGTCCTGATACTAGTAAATCTGAACAAGAAATCGCCAAACTATTCAACACTTTCTTCACCTCTTCTATTGCTGATCTTATCACGACCTTCCACAACAATAACCCTCCACCCCCCTCTGCTCTGGCTTCCACCTCCTCCTCTCCTACACCGGCTACTTTTGAACTTAAACCTGTATCCACCTACCTTATAACAAAGCTTCTCTCCAAACTTAAACCTTGCACCAATGCTCCCGACAACATTCCTTCCTCCTTCTTAAAAATTGCTTCCGACGGTATTGCTCTCCCTATCAGCATCCTGATAAATAGATCACTACTTGAGTCCTATGTACCCATACTATGGCATTCTACATTTATTCTACCACTCCACAAGGGTGGTAAAAACTGTAATGTTTCCAATTTCCACCCTATAGCCATCCTCTCACTAATCTCTAAACTTCTTTAAAAATGCATACACCTGCAGCTCATGCCATTCCTTACTGAACACCAGCTACTCTCTCCTACCCAACAGGGCTTCCTCCCTGGACACAGTACCAACACAGCCCTTCTATCCTTCTTACATTCTGCCAACCTAGCTCGAGACTCTGGTAACATAGTTTCAGCTGTTCTACTAGACTTATCTAAAGCTTTCGATACCATCTCCCACACCCATCTATTAAATCATCTATCGAATCTCTACATCTCCCAAAAAACTCTTTCTTGGTTCTCCAGCTATTTTTCTGACAGGTCCCAAGCTGTCAAATGGGGCTAGGCCTCCTCTATTTTCCTCCCCACCCCTACAGGAGTACCCCAAGGTTCCATACTAGGCCCTTTGCTATTTAACATCTTTATTAACGATTTCTACAAAGCCATACCCAATACCAAAATTGTCCAATACGCAGACGATTCCACTTTGATCTGCTGTACTTTTAACCTATCTGATCTTCAGTCTCTAACTCAAACTGCCTTCTCAACTACTGAAAACTGGATGCACCAAAACCACCTCTCACTAAACGCTAACAAAACTAAGATTCTTCTATTCACTCCCTCAAAATCCACTCCCATTGATAAAAACTCACTTCAGATTACCAGCCTTAACAATTCCATTATAAAAGTCATTTCCTCTGCAAAACTCCTGGGGGTCACCATCGACGAACACTTAAAATTTAATACTCACATCCAACTTAACATCAAGAAAATCCACATAAAACTCGACCTACTCTACAGAAACAACCACATCCTCACTCCCTCCAACAGACAAACTTTGGCCACTACCTATCTCTTCTCTCTTTTGTATGGCGCTCCTCTGCTTAGCAATCTGTCTTCCACGCTCACCTTCAAACTGGAAGTGAACTACAACAAAATCTCCAGATTCGCTACCAAGGCAAAATCCTCCTCCCATCACTGCACCTCCCAACACTCTTTAAATTGGCTTGAGCTCCCTAATCAACTTGACTTCCTCCAAATCATCACAGCCCACAAATTATTATTCCAACCTACTAGTTGCCCTGCATTATCTAATATCCTACAACCATATACCCCTCTTAGACCCCTTAGATCTACTCACCAAAACCTTATAATCGTCCAAAAATCCAAGCGCCCAGATGGTCAGCTTCTACTTTCCTTTTCCCTAGCCAAAAAATGGAATGCTCTGCCCTCTACCCTGAGGACCTGTGACAATCCACACACCTTCAAAACACAACTTCATTCTTACCTGTTTCTTCACAGGAAATGTAACTGCACTCTTCAACTCATACCTCCCAAGCTCTGCTCCTCCTTCTCTCCTGGCTAACCTTCATACCTTATTTATTTATTTATTTATTTATTTATAATAAATAAATAAATAAACTCATACCTCCCAAGCTCTGCTCCTCCTTCTCTCCTGGCTAACCTTCATACCTTCCTAATTTCTCTCATATACTTAGATTATAAATGTAACTAAACAGTAACATCCAGCCATTATGCTATATGCCTGTCTTTCTCTTGAAAAATTTTTAATAGTTTTGCTGTCTTTACTGAATGATACCTACTTTGACTGTAATACTACCTGTTGATTGTTATACTACTTGTTGATTGCAATGCAAATATTTTTCTTGTAATTCTGTATGTAATGTAACTTTGTATTGTGGAGCTTTTCTCCCTGGGCCTCCACTGAAAATGGGCTCTCGAGCCCAGTGGACCTCCCTGGTCATCAAACTGGAATAAATAAATAATAAATAAATAATAAATAATGCATTGTCCATTAACACCCAATACACCCCCCATTACCATACTGTAAAAGGCCTGGTGATGTTCATTTTACAGGAAGCTCAGGGCACACCTCACCCTACAAGCTCTGTGGTGTGTGCACTTAAGGCCAAACACATTAGTAGCAATAAGTACCCAGGTAGGGGTTCTACTTTCAGTGTTGCCAAGTAAGTGTGTGTAAGTGAAGAGATCTACTTCAGTCTTCAGAAAATATATTTCCCAGGAGATGATTTGTCTGAGAACTAACTGGCAAAAGGTAGCATTTCAAAGCAATCAACTTGTGGAAATTCATTTCATCAAAACTAGTAGTGGATGTGTAAATTCCCTCTTCCCCACTTTACAGCTGTACAGTGATACGGGAGTTGGTATATATAGCTGGGTGTGGTTGTTGTAGGCACAGCCACCCACATTGGGGTTATTGTTGTGCATATCCCCCCGCTTAGTGTGCTGTTATACTGTACAGTTTATGTTAAGAGGTTAAGTAGTTAATCACACTATGTGTGGTTCTACACCACCCCACACCCTCCAAAGTGGGGGGGCTGTCCACCCCACACCAGCACACCTATGTATACCAACTCCAGGATTGCACTACATTGGGGAAAAGGACACATACCCTGCCAGTACCATTTTCAATTAAATTAAATCTGGCGGACTGATTATTTACTTATGTGATGTTTTGGCAATTTGGTCTTGGTGTAATTACATAGGCCAAAATGAGTTCTCTGCAAAATGAAGTACATCCATGTGTACAGTATTCTCTGTGTATTGCATCAACATAAAAGCCTCTGTGTGTGTGTTATTCACAAACATTTGGTGTGTGCCACCCAGTACACTTACCATTGTCCACTGTAGAAGAGCTGCTTACATCAGCCACCATGCACTCACCTGTATACACCCTTCAGACCTATCAGCCATGTGGCACATGCAGTAACTGTTATACAGACCTGTTACTTGTGTTCAGCTGTACCTGGGATATGACACAGTCAATGTGTTACCGCAGTGCCACACCCCTTGTAGGAAAGAACAGCAGACCAACATCCTGCTGATACACAAACACCTAGAACACAAACAGAATACATTATGGAGACCACAATCAGTCAGGGTTAATAACAGCTATAATACATCATGGCTGGACAGCTACATGCCCTGATGTGTAAGCATTAAACACTCCAGTTGACAACATGCTAAACAGCATTACATTGCTAAACTTTAGTACATTCAGGCTGTGCATCAGAACCATTTAGCATGTCCCTGCATTGATGGTATGGATGACAGGGATGGGGCACAGGTATCATCATATGCACAGAGTGTGGTGTGGGTTTGCCAGAGGCCTAGGCTGAGCTGTTTGGTTGACATCATGTGTGTGGGTTAGGGGGTCTTTATTAAATGGCCTGTGCAGACGTGGTGTGTGTAGGTATGGAGGTGCCCTAGCTGTTGGTGATGTGTGTGTGTATGTATGCACACAGTTCTGCCATGTGGCTGCCCTATATAGGGGTATGTTGGACAGCTGCAGACTGTACATGGCAGGGTGTACAGTTCACCATGTCCTGCCTCGGTCATGAGAACTGCACCTGCCAGGGGTTGCATGGGCACCACCAGGCAGAAGCCAAGATATGGTACTCTCCCCTGACAATGACAATTGTCCGCTGGACCCGCATCCCTGTTGGGACCGGCTAGGATCATGTGGACATGGCCTGCTGTGTTGTGTGGACAGCTCCCCCCTACAGTGTTGGTGCTGGTGCTGCCACTACGGGAGTGGCCGAGAGATGTTGCACATCCACGTAGACCTCCACCTGTTGGTGTTGCTGACCTACATCCACATTGCCGACACCCTACTCCCACCACATCCTCTACCACAGACACCACACAGTCAAGAATTCCCACCATCTCACCCAATTGTCTGTCCATAGCCTCTGTAAAATAATGGTGGGCATCTGCATGATCACAGATGTAGGCATGTACAGCAGGAAGTGTAGCCCTTTGGAGCCTCAGTCTATCTCTGGTGTAACTTTCCATACATGCCTGTGCCTCCATAATGGCCCAAAACATCTGGCTGGTGACACCTGCTGTGGCACTTCTGCCAGGGGCATGATGGCCAGCAGCCCTCCTATGAGCACCCCTGTACATCTGCCTGTGTGGTACCTTGCCAGTCATCTGGCTAGGGCTGCTGTGTACAGACACACTTGCCATAGTCACCACACTGTCCTGTCCCATGCCACCACTCGCCAACTGTCCCTCATCTATGGCCACTGGTGATGGGGTATGTATGGGCACTGTGACTGTGTGCGGGCATGGGGTGGATAAAAGTGGGATGTCAACTGATGGCACAGCTTCAGCCCCTGACAACCCTGCCTGTGCCTGACCATACCTATCATCATTGTCAGAGTCTGTATGGACACTAACATCAGTTTGCCTGCAGGAGGGACCCTGACCCACCTCGCCACCTGTGAGGGGCAAACAAGAAATGTAAATTAAGACCTGTACATTATGGCTTACTTCTACACATGCACACACACGCACACACATGCACACACACGCACGCACACACACACACACACACACACACACACACTTACAGGTGAGGTGGCACAAAGATATTACACAGACCTCTCATTACCCAGCACTCAACATGCATGCTCTGCAACCATTCATAATCCTTGTTACCAACATTATACAGCTCTGTGATGCATGCGTTGTGTTAGAAGGTGACGCCCTTTCCCTTGGAACACACTGCACCCATGTACACAGTATTACTGTGCACCATACCTCACAAGTGTACAGACCATTGCTGAATGTGTAGATTTGTGGCAGTTATGTTTGCTCTGTTGCTTACAGCCCATATGTGTTTGTCTGACACATACCTGGGATGATATGAGGACTGATGTCAATAATTATTGCCTGACCTTGGATTTCCAGATCTCATCATCAGCAGTGCATGTATGTGTAATAAAATCCGGTCACACTGACAACCTTTAAAGCTTAATATGGAAATGAGGAGTGTACACACCCCTTTGACATGCCAACCTCTTCTATGATATGCAATGGGGCCACACTACTGCATTTGATAACATTACACACACCTGATATGTGACATATGACTTGTGCAATCCAATGCATTATCAAACAACTATGTTAGTCGTGGAGATGCTGAATGAGATGCATACAATATGTGGGTTGCATAAGTGTGCACACCCTTAACACAATGGTTTGCTGAAGCACATGTTAAGTGAACTACAGTAGTCACTATTTCTGGAAGGGGTATACTAGCATGGCTCATCTTTACTTGGAATTATTTGGTCTGTCTGCCCTATAAAGGTCCCCAAACTCTGACAGATTGCAAGGTCAGCTCATGTGTACAACCCTTGGAAGTCACACAGTGGCTTCACTATTTCTGTAGAGTCTGGGTTATGTCTGGCACAATTCTTAACCTTTGCTGTGTTCAGATACAGCCAGTCTTAGCGAGCTTTGGATGTATGCTTCAGTTCACTCTTGTGTTTCAAGCTGACACCCCTCCCCATCGTCAGCCTTATTGCAGATGCCTGACAACTATGGGCCACACGTGAGTGTTATTTTGCAGTGTTCCAAATTCCAAACACCATGTCTACCGGACTAGTTACAGCTAATGAGCAGCAAACCTAAAGTTGTACACTGGCACCAGCAAGCTAAAAGTGGGGGATGTTGGCCCTGATGTAGAGTGAGGTGTTGCTTGTGCACCACACGTATCTTTAAGAATACTGTCTGTAGATTTGAACCTTGGTCTCATGACACCATTGCACATTGCAACACATGCCTTTGGGAGGCTTGATGTTATGCTTATGCTACCTGTACAGAGCCCTGGATGATGTTTCCTGTGGGACAACTCTTTCATCTGATTACCCTAACCCATAGGCCACACTTGTGCAGAATCCAGGCAATTGTCGACACAAGTACTGCACAGGCAGTACTTGCTAGACATTCCGGCAACTCCCTCAGTGTTACTGCATGTCTCTGGGCAGCCTCCATGATCAGTTTGCAACATTTTTTGTCATCTGTTTTGGATGGGCATCTGTTTATTTTCTGTTTATTTCACTGTTGTCCCATATTTCATACACCCATAGATGACTGCACTGTTTGCCATGGTATATGCAATGGTAAGGTAAGGTTACTTTCCCCACTGCTGACTGCTACCTTTCGGATATGGGATCCATTTCATGGTTTGTAATATGTGTTTAAGCCATGGCTGCCTCTGTTGAACGTGACTGGGCCAATGTCATGGACATACTTCTTAGAGAGCAGACTATTACTTGGTGTGACATTGAGGCCCTGTACTGGATGGCAGGTGTGTACTCAAGAAGAGTGAATGCTGTCAGTAAATCACAAGCTGCCTCCACACTATGTTATTTGAAGTGTGTGCACACATATGCTTCCAGTGTTTTGTAAGGTTTGTATTCCCCATATTTGTTGTCCTAACATAGGATTCTATATTACCCATTCATTGCTCATGTTAGGATCACATTACAGGTTGTAAAATGTGAGGAATGTGTTATTGTGGTCTGCCACTGTATATATCAGGAACAGTTCCCATTGTAATAGTGGTGTATACACTGTTGTATCCACTGTATAAAGGTAATGTTTCATACATGTCCCTACTCTGGGCCATTTGTCCCACCATTTTGTTTATCTCTGTCCACACATCTTGCACTGACAGGCTGTGAGGTATACTGCAGGCAAGTAAATCAACTCCAAGATTGCACTTAGTGTAGTGAAGTGCAGTCTTAGAGTTGATATATATAAGTAGCAGGGGGTGCTGAGGGGCTTGCCCCCCTGCTTACACTTGGTGGAAAGTGCTATGATTTATGTTGTTTAAACTCAGTATATGTATGATATGTGTTTTCAGTGTTTTGAGTTTTCAAGATTTTGAAGTTTCAGTGTTTTGGTTTCAGTGTTTTGAGCTTTCAGTGTTATGAAGTGAATCCGTTTGTACGCAGTGTATAATTACAGCCTTCTTATAGCTGTATTATACTTTCTCTTACCCGGAAGACCTGTGGAAGGAATGTCTGTTAATACTACATGACTGTTTCTACCTATATTCCCATAGTCAGTGTTACATATGTGTACTCATACTGTGTGTGTGTGTGTGTGTGTGTGTGTGTGTGTGTGTGTGTGTGTGTGTGTGTGTGCGCGTGCGCGCGAACGCGCTACTGACACACTCTGCCTTGATTTCTATCAGTCACCCTGGTTGTTGTTGGCAGGGACCTGTAGCTGTGACAGCATGACACTTTTGAATATTTCTTGGGGGAAACCACTTGGTGTATGCACTTATCTTGCTGTCATTTGCAGCCTTGGGGTTGGACCATGGGTGTTGGACACAGCATAACTACATCCTTCCTATAGTTACTTTATACCTTATCATACCTGGAAGACCTGTGGAAGGAATATTTGTTAATACTACCTGACTGTTTCTACACATTTTCACAAAATCCTAATTGAAATTATGCATACAGCTTACTATTACTCCTAGGATTTGAACAGTGGCTGTTTCTACTAAAAATATAACAAGTGTGTGTCTCATCAGAGGAAGCTATTGAGAAACTGCTGTGTGTTCCTTGAATGATTTATTTCTCATTCTCTCTTTGTTGTACGATCTGACCTTGTAATTACAACATTCTTATACATACATTCCTATACATATCTTTTCACATAGCACTGTGTGGAAAACAGTGGTTAACACAACATTACTATTCAGATATCAGATCTTGGTGCATGACATTTGTAATATCAGTTAATTTCATGTCTTATAGAGGCACTAACTTTGTTAGATGAAACTTGATTGTTTAATGGTTTCAGAGCTATAGTTGCTGTGCATAACCTGTACACATTTCAAATCATACCATACCAGAGTAAACACAACCAGCCCAGGGTTTTGAATTTTATTGACAGGCACTTATATTTATATTAATATATGACCTATATGAGACTATTACTGTAATATTTTATTCAGTACAAACCATACCTATTTTTAATAATGCCAGGTGACATTCTACTCCTTTTGTATTTATTTGGTATGAATACTACAACCTAGATTGTTCCTCACCAGCCTCACAACACAGCCTTTGCAACCTGCTGGCATGGGCTTCCTGATTCTCAGCCCACTCAGCTGGAGCTGTAATGAAGATAGAGTCACATTTATGCATACCTATCCATCACATACACAGGCTGGACTTTGGTAAACAGTTATTGATATGAATACTTACACACTGCTGGGACATCACCCCTCTGTCGTGCTTCTTGGACCCACTGTTCCAAGAGCTCCCTCTTTCTCCATTTCAAGTCAGCATAGTGGTGCCGGACCTGCTCACTAATCCAAGGGATACCAGTGGCACTGGTGAGATCATGGGTGAAACTTTCCCAGTCTTCTGCTTTGTATTGGGAGCCCTGGTACTGGTCCTTCAGCAGTCTCACGTTATGGTTTTTACAAGGAGTCCTACCATGATCATGGAACCTGTATGCTCCAGCGCTGCACCCAAAAGTGCATGCCCTCTCCAACACCTGCCATATTGCCTACAGTGGGGAGCTACAATCAGTTATGAGCTGTATTCCCACCTGCAAGGTTTAAATACATCCAATTTCCCACCCTTTGCTGTGATT
The DNA here is from genome assembly GCF_019279795.1 of Protopterus annectens. NCBI lineage: Eukaryota > Metazoa > Chordata > Ceratodontiformes > Protopteridae > Protopterus > Protopterus annectens. The sequence goes on from NC_056745.1 coordinate 1,441,300,196, forward strand.
GGATGGTTTTGAATATGCTGCGCTAAGCTAAGCTATGGGAAAACCTGCTTAGCAAAGGTTGGCAGTGCTTAAAGGGGCAGGTTCAGCACTGCTTACCAATGGACAAATCCACTTAGCTGGGCTACTCATTGCTTAGCATTCATAATCACACAATGCTTACACCCGGTCAGCATAGCTGTCCAATGCTTAGCATTGATTATGTTTTTTTATGGACTACTACCTGTATGGGATTGATTCATCATTCATGACATATTATAAATTTGTTTACCTTCCCTGACATCCCCAAATGTGCTTTCATTACATTTATTCTTGTGTCACTGCATGGGGCACTTGTGTTTATATGGGGGTTTCACAACTTTACTACACTGACACCTCACATCTTGTCCTAATACACTACCCTGGTTGAAAAATATAAGTTACTTCCTACATAAATATACAAATAAATTAAAATTGTAATGATTTCAAATACAAAATGGAAAGGGCTTTGGTGAGGCTTAAACTGTGAATGACTACATGCAAGGCATACGGTCTAACTGCTACACTATTGCATTACTGCTTATGTTGGATGTCTATTGCTATTTAACTTATCATGCAGTTTCAGCTGGTCTAAGCATAGCAAAGCAATGGGCACACCCATGCAGCTATGCTTAAACTGTATTGCAGATGTGAAAAAAGTTGGGGGCTGTGCTTTGCAAACCTTGATGACATAACTTTTCAGAGTATGTCCAGATATTTGCATTATATTCTTAGTACATTTTTCATAAACTTGTGGCTCTCTGGCACATCCTTAAAGATTGAAGTTTGACAGTAATGACAGACATTTGCATTTTATACTTCATACCCTTCAGAAAATTCATGTTAATGCTAAACCCGTTATGCTATCAGCTTTCTAAGTTTGTAATGGCAATATTTCACAGTTGTCCCTTATGGCTTTGTCCAGATTTCTTAGTGTAACGGGTTGTGAGGTGTGTGTTTTAGACTTCAAAACACTTCACAAATTTCATGCTAATGTAAAACCTGTTATTCTATCAACTTTCTAAGTTTGTAATGGCAATATTTCACAGTTGTCCTTTATGGCTTTGTGCAGATTTCTTACTCTAATGGGTTGAGAGGTGTAATGAGCGATCTTGCTCTTTTTAAATTGCCATATGGCAATTCTGGTGTGCAGGGGTCATGTGTATTGTGAGATCACTGCTCTCAAACATACCCCCTGTGCTTGTACACATCCCCATGTACATATTACAGCATGGCAGCGTGCCTTCATACATATGCATGGAAAACTGCTGTGCTGCACAGGAACGGTCCCTTCCATGCGGGAATAAGTTATTCCTGCATGGACGCTTGCTGAATCTGGGGGCAAGTCTTTCACATCTTCCATCCCCTGGATGATAATTAGTGTTTCTCATTCGGTATTTCCTTATGCTTCATTTACTTTTACTTTCATTTGTCATTTATCTCTACAAACACTGGCAGCTCATATCTTTGCATTGTCAGTTCATATGCTTTCTTTTATCTCTGTCTCTCTCTCTCTCTCTCTCCGATATAAATATATATAAAAAAAGTTATAAATCTTAAATTATTATTTGAACATGATTTCATTAGCGAGTTCAAACTTGGTAGTACAATAGTTGGTGCTTTTGCATGTAGCAACTGTAAATTATGTCAGTTTATAAGCAATGTTAGTTCCATCACTTTTGAACATATTGGGTTTGTTTTTGAGGCCAAAAAAGAGATTTAATTGCCACAGCAGTGGTATTGTTTATGTGGCTAGATATAACACATGTTCCCATTTCTGTGTAAGCAAAAGTGTTAGGAAGTTGCGGTACAGAATAAAGGAGCATGTTAAAGCTATCACGACTAAAGATTTTTCCAGTGCCCTGGCCAAGCACAGTATAGAATGTTCAGGATTTAAAAAGTTTGATTTTACTGTGCTTGAACAAATGATAATGGAGGAGTTTGTATTTAGCTGTAATAATGTGCTAGAAGTAAGAGAATTCAAATGTAAAGTGTTTTTGGGGGCTGACGAATCACCAGCGTTAAATATAAATTTAAATCTGAAATGTTTGTTGAAACTTAAAGTTACATCATTGACTTAAATATAATAAAACATTATTGGCAAATATGTTTTTGATATAATTTTCTGTTTAATTGTTTGACTCATTTTTTATTGTTATTTTTGTATGTTCAAAGTTTTGCATTATGGGAGATATGGTATGTGACTTTAAGGACTTTCAACAGGCTTAGCATGTGTTTTTAAAAGGAAGTGATGCTCACAAAAGGAAGTGATGTTAGAAAAGTCACAGGAGGAAGTGATGTTTTAAAGGAAGTGTTGTAATATTTTTGAGGGTAATTTAAATGTGAAGGCTTTCATGTTTGTTTTTCTGAAGAAGTTCCATTTTATTAAAAAGGAACAAAAGCTCTAATATTATTGTATGGTACTTTAACAGGGATTTGAGCCATTGTGCAAATTTTTTTGTTCTAGGCTTAGTGTTCTTTGCCTAGTGATTTTAAGTGATATATACAGTGGATATAAAAAGATTGCATACCCTTGTTAAAATGCCAGGTTTTTGTGATATAAAAAATGTGACCACAATAAATCATATCAAAACTTTTCCCACCTTTAATGTGACCTTATAACCTGTACAATTCGATTCAAAAACAAACAAATCTGTTAGGAAAAAAATATATAAAAAAAGAACATACAATAAGCTGGTTGCATAAGTGTGCACACCCTTAAACTAATACTTTATTGAAGCACCTTTTGATTTAATTACAGCATTCAGTCTTCTTGGGTAGGAGTCTATCAGCAAGGCACATCTTGACTTGGCAATATTTGCCCACTCTTCCTTGCAAAAGTGCTCCAAATCTGTCAGATTGTGAGGGCATTTCTTGTGCACAGCCCTCTTCAGGTCACCTCACAGATTGTCTATTGGATTTAGTTCTTGACTCTTGCTGGGCCATTCCAAAAATTTAATTTTCTTCTGGTGAAGCCATTCTTTTGTGGAACTGGATGTATGCTTGGGGTCACCGTCATGTTGAAAGGTGAAATTCCTCTTCATTTTCATCTTTCTAGCAGAAGGCTTTGGGCCAAAATTAACTGGTATTTGGAACTGTTCATAATTCCCTCCACCTTGGCTAAAGACCTAGTTCCAGATGAAGAAAAGCAACCCCAACGCATGATGCTACCACCATCATGCTTCACCATAAGGATGGTGATCTTTGGTGATGAGAAGTGTTGTTTTTGCAGCAAACATACCTTATGGAATTGTGGCCAAAAAGTTCAACCTTGGTCTCATCAGACCATAACACATTTTCTCACATGCATTTGGGAGACTTGATGTATTGTTTTGCAAATTTTAGTCGGGCCTGGATGTTTTTCTGTGTATGAAAAGGCTTCCGTATTGCAATTCTACCTCATAGCCCAGACATATGGAGACTATGGGAGATTGGTGTCACATGTAGTACACAACCAGTACTAAAATTCCTGCAGCTCCTTCAGTGTTGCTGTAGGTCTCTTGGCAGCCTCCCTGACCAGTTTTTTTCTTGTCTTTTTATCAGTTTTGAAGGGACGTCCAGTTCTTTGCAGTGTCACTGCTGTCCCATATTTTCTATACTTTTTAATTACTGTCTTCACTGTGTTCCATAGTATATCCAGTGCTGTGGAATTTTTTGTACCTTCTCCTGATTGATACCTTTCAACAATGAGATCCCTTTGATGCTTTGTAAGCTGTCTGTGAGCCATGGCTTTTGCTGTAGCAGGCAACTGAGTAAATGTCAGGAAAATCCTACTAGGACAGCTGAACTTTGAGGTTAATCAGAGTCTCTTTAACTGATGGCAGGTGTGTACTCAAGAAGACTGAATGCTGTAATTAAATCAAAAGGTGCTTCAACAAAGTACTAGTTTAAGGATGTGCAGATGTATGCAACCAGCTTATTGTTTGTTTTTTTACTGTTTATATTTTTCCCCCTAGTAGATTTGTTTGTTTTTCAATTGAATTGTACAGGTTATAGGTCACATTAAAGGTGTGAACATTTTTATTGTGGTGTCATTTTTTTATATAAAAACATAGCATTTTAACAGGGGTGTGTAAACTTTTTATATCCACTATATATATATATATATATATATATATATATATATATATATACATGAAAGGCCCAACCAAACTAGAACCTCTAGAAGTGGAGACATGACCCATGTTTGTGTGTGTGTGTGTGTGTGTGTGTGTGTGTGCGTGTGTGTGTGTGTGTGTGTATGTGTGTGTGTGTGTGTGTGTGTGTGTGTGCCTGTGTGTATTTATACTTCTCTCGCTCTGTCTCTGTGTAGTGACTTCTTTTATTCACTCATTTTTGGGCCTTACATCCTTACCAGAGTTACGAACAAAACCCTCTGGTTTCCATAGTTTGCATTTACCTCCTCTGTGATATATTACTTATTTCCATACTATCATTCATACATTCTACAATTCAGCTGTTTCTTCTGTTATATTCCACTTATTTTATTCTTAATGTCATGATCTGTGTGTCTATCACAAATAAATCACTATCAGTGGAACATGAGTGGTGACTTACTATTTTTCTAGCTTTGTTCCCCTCATGAAATAGTTTTGTTAATCCACTTCCCCATGCTGTATGTTATTAAATCTATATCTATCTATATATATATCTATATATATATATATATATATATATATATATATATATATATATATATATATATAAATATATATCATGGCATTATTTGTTTTTCTTTTACTGTGAACGGCATTGGAAATAACATTTCTTTCCTTGAATTCTGGACAGCTTATCATAAGCCAGACAATCTTTTAGAGAATCAGTATTAAAACCTATGTTTGTTGTTTCACTCTTTATTAATATAATCAGTTTATTATTGTTTCTAATTTATATATGTGAGACAGAAATGCTTAGGGTGTCTTACTACCAGCTTGTAAAAGTATTTTACAGTCCCAACTAGCAGCGCCAAATGTTTCCGACTTTGATGATGATAAATGAGACACTTTTGATTGTCTTTTGTATAGAAATGTAATGTTCAGAATTGCACTTGTATACACGTTTCTGCTATTATTTTCTTACGTTCTAATTATAATTTTTACTAACTATGCCACATCAGAAGACTATGCCATTGCTGTTAATGTTGTAAAACTAGCGTTCATAGTCAGTGTAAGAAGATTAAGCAATGCCTTTTACAATCTGGGATTATATTTATAAATACTTTTATACCTTATCCTTTATCAATTTCTATTGAATGTATTTCATGTGAAATACATGAAATACATTCAATGGATTTCATGCGAAACCAAAATGTGTTTCTGGTGAAATCAGACATTGTAACAAATATACTTATTCCCTTTTTTTGGGTGTGCTACAAATAAACCCCAGTGGATCAGTGACCCTAGTAACAAATTCAAATAAATAAGATTAATTGTTTAATAGGACTTAGGTACCCTTTTGTAAAAACAATTCTATACTCTTTGGAAATGTAGTTTCCACTGGTCCCATATTAATTAGGAAGATCGCCATTGTTAAAAGGTTCTTACTACTTATATACTGTATTTATTTATTTTCTTTATTAAATAAGTGAGTAGGCTGGGTCCAAGGACTCGTTTTGGCCATGACTTGACCAGATGAGCAATTATGCCAAAGCATTTAACGACAAGTAGTTCTGAATTTACAATAATATGGCAAGATAAAACTGATAACAGCTTATAAATGGGAATGTTAAGGAAGCAAAAGAGCCCAAGATTTCAGTGGTAGATATAAGATTTAGATAAACAACATGGACGATATCTTGGAATGGAAACAGCTGCATATGGAGCCATTCAGTAACAAACACTATAGGGTACATCAGGAGTGACATTTAAAACTTTCACTGTTAATACATACACTGAGCACAAATAATTTACCCTATCTGGTAATATAGTGCAATATTATCACTTGTTCTGTGAATGGTATGTGGCAAAATGGAATTCAGGGCTTTCTACTTCTCTAGTGGCCTTTCATAAGTTATGCTATTCCCATTACATTTTCTAATTATAAACCCAAAGAACCTTGTCATACTTTCTACCTTTGACCCCTCTTTCTTAACTCTCATCTTCTATTAGTTAATGAATCATACTGTTGGTTACTGCCATATCTTTATGCAACATAACAAGCAAAACTAACTTGAGTAGCGGCTTAACATCTTATGACTACAGTAAGTAAAATCTGAAGAGTGGACAGATGCCAGGGTAGAAGGATTGAGGCTGGAAGAGATTTAATCTGCAAAGATACTAACAATGTTCTCAGGGTCAGAGATGAGGTGCAATTAAAGATAAGCACAGTACCAACTTTTTGTTTTCTTAGTTGCACCCTGAATTTTATAGTTGGCCTTGCATTTTTTAATGGTAGCTTTGTGCGAGTTAAAGTTTTGAACCACTTTTATAATGATGATGTGAACTTCTTTTTGAGACTGACAGGAGCATTTTATTTTCATTATGTAATTTGCTGATTTGGTAGTTCCGCCAAATGGGTTTAGGTTGAAACTTCCCATTTTGCTTCCATTGGTCTTCAGTACACCTGTATACGAGAGAGTAAACTTCATCAGTACACCTGTATACGAGAGAGTAAACTTCATCAGTACACCTGTATACGAGAGAGTAAACTTCATCAGTACACCTGTATACGAGAGAGTAAACTTCATCAGTACACCTGCATGCGAGAGAGTAAACTTCATCAGTACACCTGCATGCGAGAGAGTAAACTTCATCAGTACACCTGCATGCGAGAGAGTAAACTTCATCAGTACACCTGTATATGAGAGAGTAAACTTCAAACTAATAGCAGCAGCCTCAGGTACAAGGTTTGCTGTGAGGCTGTACAATTTGTGATTATCAGTAAAAAAATCAGTAAATAGAAAGCAATTGGTTTTGAAGCAATCCCGAGAATTTATCAGTGTTGTTAGGGTATACAAAGCAGGTTTAGTGTGTAAGTTAACACAGAATTGAAAATTTGATCATGCATGTTGTTTGTTGTTTGTCTTTTCGGCTTTTCCTGGTTAGGGGTTGCCACAGCGGAACTCCAGTCCGCTAATGATTCACAGTAGATTTTTTTTTATGATGCCGAGTTGCCAGCCCGACGCCCAACCTTCAGCGAAGGCACACCTATTCACGCATGTCTCATGCATGATGCCCAGAATTAGCCATCAGTAAGAAGCAAACAATAAAAATAAGGATTCACTAAACCTGAGTGTGTCTCCAGGTCATAGCAGTTTATGATGACATTTATGGCAGTGTAATAGCATGACTTTTTATTTTAAGGCAGTAAATGACAAACTAATTGACAAGAGTTTGATTCCCTAAGTACAGCCATACATACAACCTGATTTTTAGTAAGTCACACACCCATACCTCTCAGTCTTATGATGTCATAACAGCATAGAGTCTGCTTCATGTGCTCAAGCCTCAGGCACTTGAAGACCACTATCTCGCAGCCAAAGACTCTAGCATCTTGTAGCATGCATGGGCTTCTACTCATGCTGCAGCTCATGTACATGTTCTGGAGAGGCCTGGCAACATGGAAATAGGGGTGCTGTTCCACCTCACCTGAACACAGTAGCTGAACGTGAGCAAGGTATATACTGCAGCCACGGGGAGGGAGTATAGACATGAGGTTTCATGCAGCAATAAGGAGTGGGATTTAGGTTCAGGGATGGAGGATTTTTAATGTTATGGAGGGGAGGAGATTTTAAAGTTAGGAAGTTATGAGGGGCTTTAAGTATATGGACCAGGAAGGAGTTTGAGGTTATGGAGTGGTTTGTGATTTTAGGCTTAAGGAGTGCAAGGGGAGTTTAAGGTTTAGAGTTCAGGGGGTAAGTTTAAGGTTAGGGAGCAGGACTGAAGTTTTAGGGTGAGGGAGAAATCAGTGACTTTAGGTTTAGGGAGGGGAGAGTGGAGTTTTAGGTTTAGGGAGTAACCAAGGACTTTAGGATTAGTGAGCAGGAGGGGATGCTACTGCTAGGGCTAGGGATGGGGTGGGAATTTTAGACTTAGAGTTGGGATTCTGGTAGAGCTATCCAGTTTAGGAGGACTGGGTAGTGGGAGGGCTAGCTAATTAACGGATCGGACTAACGGAAGTTAGGGCACTTGATATTTAGAGTAAATGGCAGTGAGTAAGTATGCCATGAGCTAAATCCATGCAAACACATGAAGGAAACTCATCTTATCATGTATAAAATTAAAACAAAAACAAATAAATAAAGATAAAAATCACTTTGTGACCAGAAAAAAATCCAAATAATTATTTAAAATGGAAGTGGAAGTAATAACATTTTTATCTGATGTCCACCAAAGTATTACAAGTGGCAAAGTCCAGGTGGGGTAATTGAGGAAAAGTGACCCTTCAATTTTACAGAAAATTCTGATTAAGACAGAGACAGAGACATACTGAACAGAATTAAAAATAAGTCTCAGTAACAGTATGTGATGATATGGGCAAGTCCCAGCATAGTCTGGAGTTTTGTAAAGAATGATATGTCCTTTGATATCAAACTGATTTATACAAGATGCTTTTCTTACAAATGTATTAGAACTGTATGTCCTTTGTATATCAAACTGATTTGTACAGATGTTTGCACTAAAAATGTATCGGTGAGGTTTGCTTGTGTTAAAATGTATCAACAGTGCACACTGCTGAAATGAAAATAAATGTACATGTATTGTTGCAACTGAATGGAATGTATATGTTTTAATAGAGGACACTTGGGCAGTAAAGGTTAACTTTAAGAAAAATAAGGAAATGTTAATAAGGTATTAAACCATTAAAATGACACCCCTCAGTGCTGAATAGGACCAAAGACTCTGGGTCTGGAACAGTGCATTTGTTCATTAGCTCAGTGAAAAGAGGGGAGGCCCCAGGCACTGCCATAAACATGTGTGTTGTGGCCATCTGTGCTAAATTTCTGTTTCAACTTCAAAGGGGAATACTGTGAGAACCTAGAGTCAGGTGACCAGATGAGGTCATTCTGCTAGCCCTCTTTGAAGTTTTATTTTAGATATTATAAAGAGACTAGATAGACCCTCATATACAGCATCTTGCCTTATGGCAGTAAGTAACATAACTAGAGAACAGTAAAATTATTTTAGATGCAGTCAGGAATATAGTGAAGCCTAGTTTATAGAGTGTTTTTTATTTGTATAAGTCTGTCCATCAACGTTAATTTCAATATTTTCTGTAATTTGAACTCTGTGGTTTACTGTAAATATATAATCAATAGTTTCCTGTTATTTTATTATTTAGTATTAAATATATTTAAAACTTTTACTGTGGCTGGTCCTTGTAGAAAGTGTCTAACCTTTGAGTGTACTTATATTTATTTGGTGACAGTGTGTGAGCCACTCCAGAAGGCCTAGTCATCTTGGTGAACCACTACCATTTGTATTAGTATTAATATTGCACAGTATAATTGGATACCCTTTGTTAAGGGCCTTAGAGAAGCAGATTGGAGAGTGGGTGGTGGTGGTGATAACTACCTTATAATCTGGGCAGAAGAGGCCATAGCTAATAAACCTGTGCCACCCTTTCCCAGGTGTGTGTGTGTGTGTGTGTGTGTGTGTGTGTGTGTGTGTGTGTGTGTGTGTGTGTGTGTGTGTGTGTGTGTGTGTGTGTGTGTGTGTGTGTATGTGCATGTGTGTGTGTGCAAATTAAATATCTGTGTGTGTGTGTGTGTGTGTGTGTGTGTGTGTGTGTGTGTGTGTGTGTGTGTGTGTGCGTGTGTGTGTGTGTGTGTGTGTGTGTGTGTCAGCTACTTGGGGCAGAGACACAAAACACTGGATTTACAGAGAGGGTGCTGGAGGACTTGGCTTGAACACTCGGCTGAGGACCTAACCATACAGCTGTAGCAGTGGAAAGTCTTACTGGGGACCTGGAGGGAGACAGATATAGAGACATCCAGACCTCAGGCTGACTGTGTTCCCTGTTTGCTCTTAAGGGAAGTTGTACTTAATGCAGAGAGGTATGCAGATGGAGATACTGAGTGTATCCATCTGTATTCCAAGTGCACATCCCTCTCCAGTGTCAGTGGTGAGGATTCAGCATCCTTGATTACTGGCCCAGAGTGGGGATGACACATATTGGTGGCCATTACATATTGGTAGCAGTGGTGGGCATCACACACATACAGCAGCAACCTAGGCAAGCCTCCTTTCATTGACAGCCATTACCTGAGCTAAGTAAAATTCATTTATTCATTTATTTAGCATTTGTTGAAAGGGTTTGCCCACTAAGCTAGTAGCCTCTATTCAGTGGAAAACCAAGGTGGTATTTGGGGAAATTTAGCCAGGGCATTGAGGAACTTCCTCTTCTCTTTTTGATACGTGCAGTGGGATTATGACTCTGTATGGAGAATAAAGCTGGAGCAAAACTAATTTGAAAGTCTTGATGAAAGCATAACATAACCATTACTTATATTAGAAAGAATGAAAGACAGCATGTCCATTTGAAAATGGAACTACAAAAATTAAAAACTTAAGGATGTTTCGGGCTAACTAGGTATATATTTTATTCAGTAGTGACAATAATCAACACTGTGTTATACCACTTAGATCTACAGATATAGGGATGTATGTCATATCAAATGGCCACATTGTCGAATGTCATCTCATTCACATTTCAGGCCATCGAACCCCCACACCCCCAAATAATTATATATACCAACTCCAAGATCGCACTACAGTAGGGGAAAAGGGCACATTTCCTGATCCACACCATAATGCAATCTCATTCAGTACAGTTCAATGGCCTACGTTGTCGATGAGATGACGTTTGACATTGTGGCCATTCAATGATGTGACATAAACCTCAGATATATATATATATATATATATAATATATATATATATATATATATATATATATATATATATATATATATATATATATATATATATATATATATAAGCAAATCATGGAAGAAGAAGAGTTATCAGAAACTTTTCTGTTTTTAGATGAAAAACAAATTTGTCTTTGTGACAAAACAGTAACATAGCTGATCACAAAGTTTCCAGGAATAATTGTAATAATTATATAAGAGATAATAGCAGAAGGCTGTTAAAAACAGGCACTGAAGAAGTGTGCTGGCCCTTAATAGCAAGACAGTAATATTTTGAATAATGTAAAAATGAGACCCCAGAAGATAGAATAGCTTTGTTTCTGAGTGGCACTGATAAATGTTGCAATTATTAGAATTATAACTATTAGTTTTTTAAACTTAGGTCAGTACTACATGCTTTTTGAATTTTTCAGCAGTTTCCAGTTGCAGAAATAAATTATTTTTGCTAAGAATATACAGAAATGGTATCAGTGGTTTATGTCAACCAGTAACAAAGATTATAGTAAACCTTCAGCGACTATATCTTCCCATATAGTTAAATTATACTTTAGGTGGTTTTCTGCTAAATTAAAATTAATTTCCAAATATTTACTGTACTTATTTTATGGGATAAGAAAGTGGACAGTACACAGTATCTGAGCCTATAAAGCCCAATTTAGTCTATAAGCAATACAAAGGCATTAGAAGTCCAATATCTCTCCAATTCTGAGATTTGCTAGATTTTATGGTTGAATGATTATGTCATAACACAGTTATTCAGATTATAGCATTAGTTCACGTGCATTTCCCCTGTGTCTGCTTTCTCATGTAAGTCAATTTGAAAAATCTTTGCACTGGATCAAAAAGGAATTCTGGATTGCTTGCTGATGTAAACTTTTGTTGTGACTGGTATCATCTGAAAAGCTGCCACACAACTTTAGTGTGTTATTGTGTAACCTTTGCAAAGCAAAACGTTAATATATTTTTTAATGGCCTGAATGCCTCCATTAAACCAAATGTCTTGAAGCAATGCATATGAAACTTAAAATATAAAGTTCTTATTCATTTGAGAATGTGGCTTAGCATTTATTTAACATAATCCAGGACAAACCTCCTTTATTTATACCCGTTTTTAACTTTTCAGTATGCTAATATTTTTTTGCAACACGTACTGAGATATATATATATATTTTTTGCAGAGGTCTGCATTTTTAGAAAACATTTAGAAAAAGTTCTTAAAAGGCTTTGCCAATCTTTTTTCCATGTGTACAGCACACTCATTATTATATTTCTGTACCACTTTAACTAAAAGCATGAGATCAATAGACAAACACATACATGCTTTTTTTTTTTTAATTTCTGTGTCCAAAGACTCAAAATATTAAAAGATGAATAGCAAGAAGAGGTTGTCACAGAACAAACTACATAAATATTTAAGGAGAAAATTCTGAAATCCCATGAAAATCTTTTACAGGCTCATTGTACCTTTCAGATGTTTCACCAGTCAAATGGGAAGCATTAATAGTTATACTCAGAAATATACAGAAAAATATAGTGGCAATAATTTCTGAAACTCACAGAGTGCATTCTACAGCAAGTGGTGCAAAGGAAGGGCTAGAATAATCTGTTATTAGTGTAAAGACATTGTCTCATAAACCTTGTTAAGTGATTTAAAGCTTTAGCATTTTTCCAGAAATGTAACATGGGTTACTTATGCACTGCAACAATATTGCTAAGAGAATTTCAGGTTCTTTGGAAACAAAACCCTGTTTTAACTGCAAGCATGCTTTACTACTGGTACACAGATTAATACTGCTCTCACCTGGGAAGCTGAATCACTAAAAGAAAATTTAAGAACAACATGGATTTGTTGCCACAGTCAACCACCTGTGGTAAAAACAATGCCTTTCTACATATAAGACATTGTAGATATTATAAAAAAACACAGGCCCTTAAATGGTGTTATATTGCAGTAAACATTAGGCAGTTGTAATTGAGAAAACCATGTAGTTTATGGTTGCCACCTTTTAATTATTTTATATTAATTGGTTTAAGATGATTATCTTAAAGGTATGAATAGTGACTTTTCTTTGTAATTGACAAAGTTTGTACAAAAGTGTTTATAAGAATCTTAAAATATAACAACACTTGCATTATTGTGTGCCAGGAACACAGGTTAGGAGTTGAAACAGTGCTACATCATTCATGGCATAGAAGAATAAGCAAGGATCAGCCCTTAGGGACAGGAATTTGGGTCTATATTATATCCTTGTAGGGACGTTCCATTGAATGCCTCGTCATCAACCCTTAAACTGCGAAATCACAAAACAGCGAATGTTCACATCAGTGATTCTTTTTCCCTGGGAAAGAAATCACTTGCCCTAAAAAGAAAAACACATCATTGCAAACATTACAAAGTGGGGGCTTCACCCCTGCCGCACACCCCAGTGTGGGGGGTGGTACCCCCCACCCCCCTAACTAAATATACCAACTCCGAGATCACACTGCAGTGGAGAAAACAGCAAACTAACAGGGATGGCAGGAAAGAAATCACTGATGTGAACGTTCGCTGTTTTGTGATTTTGCGGTTTAAGGGTGTATGGAGATGCATTCGACCCCAGGAATTTTAGTCTATGTGAGTAGCTAAAGGTACTGAGATCTGAGATAATTTTGGTGAGGAAATATTAAGGTATCCCAAGCTGGTTTAGTGAGGGACATGCCAAGTGGTGCATTATATTTAATGTTGGACCTAATAAGGATGAAAAAAGTGGAACTATAACTTCTTTGTACCAGGAAGAGAGACTGTGAAGGTTTAATTGTATAAGGGTAGACAGATTTTCTAACTACCATATAATTTTAGAGATTAAATGCAGGTCTATTATCAGCATATGTACCTAAGTCCCTAATGATGGATTGACTTCTTTGAGGCAGTCACCAAAGCCGTGGATAAGGGTAAGGTGGTTCACACAGCCTATCTTGACCTTGCCAAGGCTTTCGACACCATCCCCCATTCTGGAATTATAGCTAAACTCACTAAACTAGATGTAAATCCCTACGTCACAAGATGGGTTGCCAACTGGCTCACTGACAACCCACACTGTAAAAGTTGCAGACTCCAAATCTGACCTCAAAGCAGTGACAAGTGGAGTACCACAGGGTTCCATCCTGGGACCTTTCCTGTTTGGTATCTACTTCTCTGAAGTACAGGCTAACACAGAAGGCCTCTGACTAATGAAGTTCGCAGATGACTGTAAACTAGGAGCCATAGTCAAGTCCCCAAATGATGTGGACATCCTACAGAAGGGCCTCACTGAGACAGATGCCTGGTCTCAGAGCCATGGCCTCAAGCTCAATGCCAAAAAGTGCAGTGTCATCCCCTTTGGTAAAAACTCTGTACCCATGAACTACCACATAGGCAGCAATCTACTTAACACCAAATGCGTGATAAGAGACCTTGGGACCCAGGTGGACAGTAGTCTCTCCTTTGATAGTCACATTGCCACAGTAGTCAGGAAGTCCTTCTACATAGCACACCTCATTATAAAAGGGTTCTCATCCAGGAAAAAAGAGGTAATTGTTCCCCTCTACTCGTCACTCATTAGACCGATTATAGAGTACAACACCCTTTTTGGAATGTACCTCACAAGACATCTGCAGCAGCTGGAAAGGCCACAGAAGTACTTCACAAAGAGGATTACTGGCCTCAAACAAATGCCCTACACTGACCACCTCAAAAAACTCCAGCTTTACTCCATAGCATATCGCCTACTCCGAGGTGATCTCTGCCTAACATATAAAGCCATGTCAAACCCAGAGCTGTTGGACATGCTACACCTAAAGAAATCCCAATCCCTCCAAGCTACATGCTCTAGGGACCTAAACCTTGTCACCACAATAAACAGGACATGCTGGAGGGATAGATTCCTGTCCCACAGACTACCCATAGTCTGGAACAAGCTACCCATCTATGTCAAGCAAAGCTCCTCATTAGCACTCTTCAAGAAAAATCTTGATGAGTGGATGGGAAATAGGAAATACACCCCGGGGATCACTTCTGTGTCTCTGCTGGACAGTGGCACAGGAAAATAACTTTCTTGGGTGGCATAAGCTATGGAACCTTGCTTGCTAGGCTTACGTAGGCCCTTGGGCCGATAGCCTAGTGCCTACCCATGACCTATGGACCTATATGATATGCAGTGTTGATGCTAGATTTTATGAAGGAAATTGTGCTGCATTTCTTGATTTGAACTGCACTGAGGATTTCTAGGACTGAATATAATGCACTCAGATTCGTGCAATTTGATAAAATTATGAAATTCCTGCTTCACCGGCAATCATTGTCATATACAACTTCTTCAGGCATTCCATATTTCATAAAGACATTTTTAAAAAGACAGATATAATAGTTTTTCTTATAGTATAACCTAGCTGAACTACTTGAGGGAATTTTGAACAATAGTCTACACAAAGAGGAAAAAGTTTAGGTTTCTGTACTGGAAGCATCTAACTAATATTTTTAATCAAGATAATAAAGATATTATGGTGTATGTCTTCCTCTCTCAGCCTTTATATTTTGAACATCCCACAGATGTGACAGTTTTGCACTAAATGCTCCATCTGTGAAGTTGTATTGGGTCAGCACATGACATCACAAGCTCTCTTGGTTCTATATTACAAGAGCAAAACTTTACTTAATTGAATAAGTAAAACTCAAACTTGTAATATCGAAATTGTAAATTTTCAAACAGCCAATTTAACCCAGGGAAACACTTCCCTTGGCCATTCTGTGGAGTATGCCCATTTCTCCAATTTGGAGTGATCTTGGAGTTGGCCTATTTAGGTGGGGGGGGTGTAAAGTTTTTTTTTTTTTGATTCGACCAAAGGAAGTGTTTCCCTTGGTTAAATTGGCAGCTTGACAATTTTAGCTGTCGATATTACAAGATTGAGCTTTAGTTATTCGATTAACTAAAGCTTCGATGTAATATAGACGTGCTCTCTCCTTATCCTTTCTTATGTCTCAGTGTTCACAAAAGTAAAATAAACAAACTGGTAACCACGAAAATATCTCCAACAAATGAAAGATCCAGCCACAAATGCGCTAAATGCTAGAATTTATTAAAACCACAAAAATACAGCGTTTTCGCTTCCTAAATCAGAAAGCTTCCTCAGAGACATTTAAAATAGCGCGAGACAGCGCTTTAAATAGCAAATCAGCCAAATGATAGTACGTGCAACGTACTCCACAAGTGAATCATATTATCAAATGGCATAATTTACATCATCAAACATTATAAAATAAATAAAATAATGAAATGATAACATAAATAAGATTAAATTAATAAATTAATAAAATATGTGCATACGTAAGCATTTATAAGACACAAATCTAATGTACAATACCCAAATAGCACTAACCCTATAGTTAGAAACTATAGCACATCTCTGTGCAAGAGAACCACATTTAAATAAAAACGTAAAGCCTTCTTGTCAAGTAAATAACAATCACAAATATAATGACCAAGTTCAAAGATATAAAGAAGACAGTCTATGAACACATAGAATGTTCTCAGCTAAAGTTATCTATAGATTGTAATAAAATACAAATAGTAGAACCAAATCACATTATAACATTAATACAACAAATGATGTACTAATAGACAGAGGAATTACCTCTTATGAGATTTAAGTTTCAAAAATGGTGTGATGTTACAACTTTCATTTAAACCTGGGGTACTGAAAGCATTCATTTTAAGTTGCCACAAAAGTTCACGTACCTCCAGGTTCAATGATAAAGGACCACCTCTATAAGATTCAGGTAGGTGGTCAACACCCATAAATTGGAACGAATGGCCAGGAAATAAACCAATATGTTTGGCCAAAGCATTCTCATTATTTCCAATTCTGATGGCGTAAATGTGCTGATATATTCTGTCCTTAAACCTTCTATCGGTCTTACCGATATAGAAGGCAGGACAACAAGCACAATACGCTATATAAATAATGGATTTAGTATTACAATCAATCCTTTGCGTTATAGCATATTTTTTGTTGTTATTGTTTGCAAAACAGAAGCCTCCTGTTTTAATGTACATACAATATTTACAGAAGCCACATGCAAACGACCCTTTAATTCTAGATGTAACAGTATCTACCGTATAAGAATGCAACAAATCTTTGATGTTTTGCCCACGTCTGAAAACGATATGTGGTTTGTCCCCCAGTTTTTCAAATAAAGAACTGTTATTATTAATAAGAGCCCAGTTCTTGTAAAGGATATCACATATCTGTCCAGAATCAACATTAAATGTTGTGATGAAACTACACGGGACCACAGTCGTAGATTCGGCTACTGTACTAATCAGACTGCCATCTGTATTTTCAGTAGATGGCATATCCAACAAAGGATGAATAGAAGACAATAAAGGTTTAAAAAATCCCCTGGATCTTTTATAACAAACTTCACCTATCAGATCATCTATTAAAGCATTTGGATAACCTCTACTTAAAAAGGAGTCTTTTAAAAACTCACATTCACTAAGGAAATCTTCCAGCTCACTACACATACGGACAGCTCTAACAAGCTGTCCTTTGACAATAGCTCTTTTTTGTCTCAATGGATGTGAGCTAGAAAAGTGAAGAAATGAGTTAATATAAGTATCCTTCCTGTAAATGACAGAATTAAGCAAGTTATTCTTATTGTTCTTTGACAGTTTTACATCCAAATAGTTGATAACCTCCGTGTTGAAGTTATGAGTAAACTTCAGGAAGGAAGTTGAACTATTGAGAAACTCAACAAATTTGTCTGCTTCACTGGAGTTTCCTTTAAATAATAAGAAAATATCATCCAGGAATCGAGTGTAATAAGAAATTCTATTATTCCACTCTGCATTGTTAAGTACAAATTTCCTCTCCCAAAAGGCCATGACTAAGTTAGCTACGGCTCCACCACAAGGGGAGCCCATAGCTACTCCTTTCTTTTGGATGTAAACTTCACGTTCAAACATAAAAAAGTTTGATGACAAAATAATATCTAAGATTTCTGTGATGTTATCAATCTCATGGGGTGAAGCCCCTAACTCTATCAGGAGGAGCTCAATCCACTCACATGCTTCAAGGTGGGGTATAGATGTATATAAATCTACAACATCTATTGTTAAGAAGTTGTTCTCTCTTATTTCCCCAAAGTTATTAATATCAGACAGGAAGGACCATGAGTCTTTGCAAATAGTTGGTATTTGTTCAACATATTTTTTAAGCAATGAGTCAATATACTTAGAGCAAGGATATGTTACTGAATCCCGCCCATCAATTAAGGCTCTCATTGGGGGGTCCCCAAGGTTTTTATGAACCTTGGGGATACCAAACATAATAGGTGTTCTAGGGAATAAAATGTCAAGATATTTGTAAATATCTTGATCAATTCTACCATTAATGTAAAGGTCACGAAGGTAGCCTCTAATTCTTTTTGAACACGTATTTAACTCATTAACTGAAGCTTTATTGTAGGATGTAGTAAGTAAAACTTTCAACATGCGTTCACTATAATCTTTTTTCTCAAATATTGCCAATCCACCGCCCTTATCCGGTTTTATAACACGGACATCTGCAAACCGTAATGAACTAAGGGCTGAAAGTTGTTCTTTTGAAATGTTAAATTTATTGACATTAGTATTGCTTGAGTTAACCATATGCCTTATATCTAATTCGCATATGTGCTCAAACATTTTAAGTGTCAAATGTAGTGGTGGGTTGAAAACACTTGAAAGTCTTAACCTATTCTCACCAAGAAATTCAGTACCATTAAAAATCAACCTCAAATTTAGTTTTCTTATATAACATTTAAGGTCCAAAAGTACTTTAGCTACATCACATTTCTTTGAAGGAACAAAGGTATTCCCTAGTGCCAGTAACTCAATTAATTCAGGTTCTAAGTACAAACTTGAAAAATTATAAATTAAAAAATCTCCTTTAGAATTTGAAACAATTTTGGGGTAACCAAGTGAATTGACACTGATAGTATCACTGATTATTTCCAAGTCTTTTTCCCCCTGTATTGTTTCTGTTTGTTCTTGTTCCCTAAAAAATTGTTGCCATTTTCATTAGGGTTGTTCACATTCTGTTCACTAGAAGGCCCAGGATTTTCAAATGGCATATTAGCCCCTGTATTTTGTCTCCTATTTGTGTTCCTGTTGCTTCTGCGGAGAGGTTGCTCAGCGTGCGTATTTGCAGGAGCATTACCGCCAGTACCATGACCTTCTTGTACATCTTCTGTTTGCTCTATGCTACCTTCATTATCAATCATTGCCTTAACTTTTAAATTCGGGAACGCATTATCTTTTGAATACGAAAGCCTATCCCTATACAGCTTCTTAGATTTGTTTACTTTCAGTTTGACCATGTACGTATCAATACTAGAGAAGATACGTGAATGGTCAAACTTAATCTGTTCAAAAGCAACATCATTCTTAATTTCAGCATCTAATAGGCATATTTCATCAGACAAACATTTTATCATTCCCTCATAATGTTTCACAAGTAACTCCATGAGCTGTATGCCCTGCGTTTGAAACAAACTTCTTAAATCAGACAAAAAAGCATTGGTGTTAATAATGCTTGAAGGAGAAAAATTCGACCTCAGCCCTTTTGGTATAATACCATCAGAAATACATTGTCTAAAATATGACACCTCTAATTGTAATTTACGTAACTTCAAAGTTTTTACATCTAAAGTTTTTAGCTTGTCAGTTAAAGAGGTTATTGGCTGAACCGCCAAGGCAGTATTCTGCACCGACGAAGAGTCAATGTTCAAGTTATTAAACCGGAAAAAGTCACCTGTATTGTTGATCCAGTCAGACACTGTCCTCTCGCCAATAAGTGCCTCATTACGTACTGCAAAATTGTCGCCCATTCGGGGTTGAGAAATAGATCCCATATCAGTACCATTTCTATTATCCAAACAAGATGCTCTAACCGCCTGTCCTGGCGGAATAGAATTTTGAGTGTCCGTAGAAGGTAAAGCAGATGGTATATCATTTGCTTGAACACTCATATTGCACCTCCTATGCTCTACGTATGCATCCTCTAATAATTGAAAACGACTATTGAGAAGTTCAATTTTTTGCGTTAATTGCGCCAGCAAGATGGAGACTTCAGACGTCTCAGCGGTTGGTTGACCAAACACAACCGGCGTAGCAGGGCTCTCCATATGTTGTAGAAACGAGCACAAACTTCACAAAAGTAAAATAAACAAACTGGTAACCACGAAAATATCTCCAACAAATGAAAGATCCAGCCACAAATGCGCTAAACGCTAGAATTTATTAAAACCACAAAAATACAGCGTTTTCGCTTCCTAAATCAGAAAGCTTCCTCAGAGACATTTAAAATAGCGCGAAACAGCGCTTTAAATAGCAAATCAGCCAAATGATAGTACGTGCAACGTACTCCACAAGTGAATCATATTATCAAATGGCATAATTTACATCATCAAACATTATAAAATAAATAAAATAATGAAATGATAACATAAATAAGATTAAATTAATAAATTAATAAAATATGTGCATACGTAAGCATTTATAAGACACAAATCTAATGTACAATACCCAAATAGCACTAACCCTATAGTTAGAAACTATAGCACATCTCTGTGCAAGAGAACCACATTTAAATAAAAACGTAAAGCCTTCTTGTCAAGTAAATAACAATCACAAATATAATGACCAAGTTCAAAGATATAAAGAAGACAGTCTATGAACACATAGAATGTTCTCAGCTAAAGTTATCTATAGATTGTAATAAAATACAAATAGTAGAACCAAATCACATTATAACATTAATACAACAAATGATGTACTAATAGACAGAGGAATTACCTCTTATGAGATTTAAGTTTCAAAAATGGTGTGATGTTACAACTTTCATTTAAACCTGGGGTACTGAAAGCATTCATTTTAAGTTGCCACAAAAGTTCACGTACCTCCAGGTTCAATGATAAAGGACCACCTCTATAAGATTCAGGTAGGTGGTCAACACCCATAAATTGGAACGAATGGCCAGGAAATAAACCAATATGTTTGGCCAAAGCATTCTCATTATTTCCAATTCTGATGGCGTAAATGTGCTGATATATTCTGTCCTTAAACCTTCTATCGGTCTTACCGATATAGAAGGCAGGACAACAAGCACAATACGCTATATAAATAATGGATTTAGTGTTACAATCAATCCTTTGCGTTATAGCATATTTTTTGTTGTTGTTGTTTGCAAAACAAAAACCTCCTGTTTTAATATACATACAATATTTACAGAAGCCACATGCAAACGACCCTTTAATTCTAGATGTAACAGTATCTACCGTATAAGAATGCAACAAATCTTTGATGTTTTGCCCACGTCTGAAAACGATATGTGGTTTGTCCCCCAGTTTTTCAAATAAAGAACTGTTATTATTAATAAGAGCCCAGTTCTTGTAAAGGATATCACATATCTGTCCAGAATCAACATTAAATGTTGTGATGAAACTACACGGGACCACAGTCGTAGATTCGGCTACTGTACTAATCAGACTGCCATCTGTATTTTCAGTAGATGGCATATCCAACAAAGGATGAATAGAAGACAATAAAGGTTTAAAAAATCCCCTGGATCTTTTATAACAAACTTCACCTATCAGATCATCTATTAAAGCATTTGGATAACCTCTACTTAAAAAGGAGTCTTTTAAAAACTCACATTCACTAAGGAAATCTTCCAGCTCACTACACATATGGACAGCTCTAACAAGCTGTCCTTTGACAATAGCTCTTTTTTGTCTCAATGGATGTGAGCTAGAAAAGTGAAGAAATGAGTTAATATAAGTATCCTTCCTGTAAATGACAGAATTAAGCAAGTTATTCTTATTGTTCTTTGACAGTTTTACATCCAAATAGTTGATAACCTCCGTGTTGAAGTTATGAGTAAACTTCAGGAAGGAAGTTGAACTATTGAGAAACTCAACAAATTTGTCTGCTTCACTGGAGTTTCCTTTAAATAATAAGAAAATATCATCCAGGAATCGAGTGTAATAAGAAATTCTATTATTCCACTCTGCATTGTTAAGTACAAATTTCCTCTCCCAAAGGCCATGACTAAGTTAGCTACGGCTCCACCACAAGGGAGCCCATAGCTACTCCTTTCTTTGGATGTAAACTTCACGTTCAAACATAAAAAGTTTGATGACAAAATAATATCTAAGATTTCTGTGATGTTATCAATCTCATGGGGTGAAGCCCTAACTCTATCAGGAGGAGCTCAATCCACTCACATGCTTCAAGGTGGGGTATAGATGTATATAAATCTACAACATCTATTGTTAAGAAGTTGTTCTCTCTTATTTCCCCAAAGTTATTAATATCAGACAGGAAGGACCATGAGTCTTTGCAAATAGTTGGTATTTGTTCAACATATTTTTAAGCAATGAGTCAATATACTTAGAGCAAGGATATGTTACTGAATCCCGCCCATCAATTAAGGCTCTCATTGGGGGGTCCCCAAGGTTTTTATGAACCTTGGGGATACCAAACATAATAGGTGTTCTAGGGAATAAAATGTCAAGATATTTGTAAATATCTTGATCAATTCTACCATTAATGTAAAGGTCACGAAGGTAGCCTCTAATTCTTTTGAACACGTATTTAACTCATTAACTGAAGCTTTATTGTAGGATGTAGTAAGTAAAACTTTCAACATGCGTTCACTATAATCTTTTTTCTCAAATATTGCCAATCCACCGCCCTTATCCGGTTTTATAACACGGACATCTGCAAACCGTAATGAACTAAGGGCTGAAAGTTGTTCTTTTGAAATGTTAAATTTATTGACATTAGTATTGCTTGAGTTAACCATATGCCTTATATCTAATTCGCATATGTGCTCAAACATTTTAAGTGTCAAATGTAGTGGTGGGTTGAAACTTTAGCTGAGAACATTCTATGTGTTCATAGACTGTCTTCTTTATATCTTTGAACTTGGTCATTATATTTGTGATTGTTATTTACTTGACAAGAAGGCTTTACGTTTTTATTTAAATGTGGTTCTCTTGCACAGAGATGTGCTATAGTTTCTAACTATAGGGTTAGTGCTATTTGGGTATTGTACATTAGATTTGTGTCTTATAAATGCTTACGTATGCACATATTTTATTAATTTATTAATTTAATCTTATTTATGTTATCATTTCATTATTTTATTTATTTTATAATGTTTGATGATGTAAATTATGCCATTTGATAATATGATTCACTTGTGGAGTACGTTGCACGTACTATCATTTGGCTGATTTGCTATTTAAAGCGCTGTCTCGCGCTATTTTAAATGTCTCTGAGGAAGCTTTCTGATTTAGGAAGCGAAAACGCTGTATTTTTGTGGTTTTAATAAATTCTAGCGTTTAGCGCATTTGTGGCTGGATCTTTCATTTGTTGGAGATATTTTCGTGGTTATGTCTCAGTGTAATTCAGTTTTTTTAGATAGCATGACCTCATGTAGTTTACTATGAATGATTATTATCTCACCTTTAAACAGCAATTCCCTAAATTATCATAGCATGCAAAACATGATCTGACAAGAGGATATAGTAATTTCACACTGTCAGGCCATTCTATCATAATGGCATCACATAGCAATTGAAGTTCTAGGTGCTCACTGGTGCAAGCATTTAACTCCTCCATATACTGGCAGCTGTAAAAAAATCCGCCACACTTCAGGCTTTCTCTAGAAAATCTTTGCTTTTAAGTACATCTGCTATTTTCATTGTATTGTCTATGTGCATTTGTTTGCCAGCCTTCTATTGAATTTATCGCTCCATAGATTCATAGAAGGTGACTAAGCTAATTGCCCTAGAGCCCTTACAAGTCTAGCTATATTTATCCTGAGTTGCCCCAGTTTTTGGTGGCTAAGTTAGTTCTGTCCAGGAGTGACATGGGTGCCATCCCAGCAGTGAATCTGCTGTCATCCATCCATTGATCTGGGTTGCATTTGAAGAGGGTCATATTTTAGCAAAGACAGTAACATTCATTGTGGATATGCAAGTGCTTTATTTAATGATTCTCTGCAGCTGTATTGATGCAGTTTGTAGTCTAGTTCCAGTATAATTCCCTTAATACAGCTCTAATTGTGAGAAAATCTTTAATTAATGAAGAAGAAAATGCTAGTAACCTTCAAAGAAAAATGTCTGTGAAATAAGTTCTATCAAATAAAAATCTAATAATTGTTTAAAGGATAAAATAAAAATAGGCTGTATTGTACTTGTGTTTCAGTCAATTATAATATGTGAAATAAAATGTATAAAATGGTATATAATTGCATGTGCCACTGTGGAAATCATCTACAGTATAAAAAAGCTAAACCTTGATTATTAACTAGGTGAAGGTGTTTACTGTTACAAAGGCTAATGTTTGAAGATTGCTGCAAGGTCACATAAAGATGATGCCTTACATGAAAGTTAGCTTCTTGAGATGCACCCATATTCCAGAGGCATGCAACAGAGTAAACAGGAAGGCAACATCTAAAATTCAATCTAAAGCCACAGGGGATCTTATTTACTGGAAGAAGTGGTTCAAGAAAACGTGGACTATAAACAGTGGCTAGAGGGAGAAGTGTAAAGCAGTTGCTAGTCCAAAGGGCCTTCCACTAGGCACTCATAACTATAGCCCTAAATGTTTCTTTGTAGTACACAATCATGAAATGTTTAAAATGTTTTATGCAAAACATTTATTGGCTTGGCATTACAAAAGATGTAAAAGTGTGTACTTCAAAAACCTGCAGACAGTGAAAATGTTATTAAGGCAGGAGATACACCAGAATGGGAGCAACATGTAGAAAAAGAGGCCCTAGAAACAGTAAAAAAGGGTGGCTCTATCAAGGCAAAGATGTGTCAGGTAAAATAGTAAAGGTGTTCCCATCATGTGACCAAAAACTCAAGGGGTCATTCAAGTCAAAAATGTGGGTAGTTATGACATGAGAGGTACCTTTTGCCTTAAGATTCTTTCCTTGTGTTTTTTCAAAAAAATTCTTTTAAGTCTTGGAAGGAGAAAGACATACCTCTCAACTGTTCAGATTTTCAAAGAATGTCCAGATTGTTTCTCACATCTTCGGTGTGTTCCTCACAACATTTGAGGTTTTCTGGTAAATCAGTGAGAACTGACATCTAAATAATGATAGACATTTGATTTTCAGACTTCCTATCCTTCAGAAGAAAAAAAAAACGTTTTTTCTAGCATCTTTCTAAGTTTATATGAGCAATATTAAAAATGTTTCCCTATTTTTAGCCCTTTGATCCCCCATTATATTTGGCTTCTGTCTAGATTTCTTGTGCTAAGAGGTTGAGAAATATTGAGAGAGATTTGTGAGAATAACTGTAATAAACCAAGAATATACTGATGTTCTTTCAAAGAAGAATGCACATGACACTTATTTTGTGGAGACCTTGGATTCAGTCTCTACATATGAGCGCAAATTAAGTAAAATAAAGATGAAGAAAGTGGAAAGAGACCATAAAGATTTTTTACTTGGCAATGTCTTTTCTTGGCCAAGGTTTACAGACAACGGCTTGAATTTAGAGCATGCATGCATGCCTACTGAACGGTTTGATGAACCAGAGGAACTACTGGCTGGTGAGAGGGAACTTCCGAGGCAGAGCACAGCCGAGAAAGAAGTAGAAGTGGATACAACTACAATTCAGATTCCTGTAAGCAAATCCACGATCCTGAATGGAGCTGTACAAGCTAATTCAGCACTAACAAGTGAAAAAGGGAATGGAACAGGAGCAAGACCAAAAATATTTCTTACAACAGTACAAGTGCATCAGTCAGCTGAATCTGCTGTACCAGCAGGTATACAACACAATGCTGCTGGTGTTCACCCTTTAGTACAACAGAAACTTTGCTTTCCCCTATCAGTGAGGGATTTGGTTTCCAGAACCAGGGGAAGGAGCAGAAGTTGTCAGAAAAGGAAATTCGAAGGGCAGATGACTGGTTCAGGCAACATCAAAAAAGCCTTCTTTCACAAGAAGGCTTAGTATGGAACTTATCGAGTTATGTACTTACAAATGAAGAAATGAACATTTTGCAGAAAGCACTTTCTTTCATACCAAGTAGGTACTCAGACACTACTGAAGTTATTTTTGATATTAAAAAGTTTTGAAAGGATTTAACCCTTAAAATGATGTTTAATGGCAGTGACAGGGAGATTAATGTTTTTAAGAAACCTAGCTGTTATGTAGCACCTGTGAATCCATTAATACATGCTTTCAAAACAATGTGTATACAGGATGTGTATAGGTTACAAAATGTTAGAAATACAGAACATAACAATGGCTTTAGGAAAAATAATCTTACTAGAAATGAAAGGATGGCCTTAGTGCAGTTACAGGAAAATACAGATATAGTGATTAGGCCCGCTGATAAGGGCGGGCCTATTGTCATCATGGATGCTAGCAAAAACGAACATGCTATGCTTAACATGTCATGTGATGTTAGTTTCTATACACAGATTACTCGTACAAAGATTGATAAAATGGTGCACCAGATTAAATTGAAATTGGATGTATTATTGACTGAGGGCTCCATAACTAAGGAATTATATGATTACTTCCTTATAGAACATCCTGTTATCTCCTGTATACAGAGGTTACCTAAGATTCACAAAGATAAAATCTATCTGCCAATGAGACTGATAGTCTCTGGGAGAGGGTGGTCCATGGAGTCCATCTCCATATATATAGAGAAGAACCTTACTTAATGAGGTACCACAGGTATTAAGAGATACTGAACATTTTTTAACTGACTTACTTGAACACATGCAAGTATTGAGTGATAAGGATAGTTACATCTTGGTCACCATGGATGTAGTATCAGTTTTCACCGTAATTTCGAATGATCTGGGTATAGATAGTATAGAGAGGTTTCTTGGGACATTCTCTAGTTTTGAAGCCAGACAGATCAAACTCATCAAGGATTTGCTTGAGATAGTGTTATGTTGCAATGTATTTTTATTTAGGGATGTGTTTAATTGGCAGAACAATGGCATAGCTATGGGCACTTCATGTGCCAATAGCTACGTCAATGCTGTAATGGTGGTCTGGGACTCTGAATATATGTTAAGAGGTCCTTTCAGCAAATACATCTCTTTTTTTCAGAAGATTTGTAGATGACCTTTTTATTGTGTGGAGTGGAACTATGCAACAGTTAAATGAATTTATCAAGTATGTTAATGAAACCACTGCATTTTTAAGGTTCACATTTACATAAGGTTACCATACGTCCAGGTTTCCCCAGGCACATCCTCTATTTTGGGCTCCTGTCCGGTCGGTTTTTGAAAATTCTGCGATTTGTCCGGGTTTTAAAACCCGGACAAATCGAAGAATTTTCAAAAACCAGACATCCCTATTTTGGAGTCTTTCCTCCGCTTTGTGTTTTTTTTTTTTTTTTTTTTTGATTGGCTCATATACGAGCCAATCAAAAAATGGAACTCTGTTCAATGTGGAACTGTTTGATGTTCTGCATTGAACAGAAGAGGGTCCGCTGCGTGCATTTTTGATTGGCTCGTATACCGGTATACGAGCCAATCAAAAAGCGGAGCTCTGTTCAATGCGGAACTGCTTGATGTTCTGCATTGAACAGAAGAGGCTCCGCTGTGCGAGGTTTTGATTGGCTCGTATACTGGCATACGGGCCAATCAGAAATCCCCAAACACTGAGCTACTTGTCTTTAATTCGGAAATGCATTAAAGACAAGACCTTCTTTTTTGTTTTTTTGCTCTTCTCCCTAAGAGGGGAGCAAAAAAAAAAAAAAAAGGTCTTTAGTTTTAATCTTACAAGAGTAAAGACCTTTTTTTTTTTGCTCTTCAGCCCTAAGAGGACAAAAAAACACATGCCCTCTTTTACATACAACAAAATATGATAACCCTACATTTACATACTCTGACAAGGTCATACGTTTTTGGGATGTGACAGTTTTGGTAGATGAGAATAATAGACTGGAAGCCATGTCATGTCAATAGCCTGTTGTCATATGACAGTATGCAACCCCCATGTGATGTCAATAGCCTGTTGTCATATGACAGTATGCAACCCCCATGTGATGTCAATAGCCTGTTGTCATATGACAGTATGCAACCCCCATGTGATGTCAATAGCCTGTTGTCATATGACAGTATGCAACCCCCATGTGATGTCAATAGCCTGTTGTCATATGACAGTATGCAACCCCCATGTGATGTCAATAGCCTGTTGTCATATGACAGTATGCAACCCCCATGTGATGTCAATAGCCTGTTGTCATATGACAGTATACAACCCCCATGTGATGTCAATAGCCTGTTGTCATATGACAGTATGCACCCCCCATGTGATGTCAA
Source organism: Protopterus annectens (assembly GCF_019279795.1). Lineage (NCBI taxonomy): Eukaryota > Metazoa > Chordata > Ceratodontiformes > Protopteridae > Protopterus > Protopterus annectens. Next base: position 1,441,328,454 of record NC_056745.1, read on the forward strand.
TAGCCTGTTGTCATATGACAGTATGCAACCCCCATGTGATGTCAATAGCCTGTTGTCATATGACAGTATGCAACCCCCATGTGATGTCAATAGCCTGTTGTCATATGACAGTATGCAACCCCCATGTGATGTCAATAGCCTGTTGTCATATGACAGTATGCAACCCCCATGTGATGTCAATAGCCTGTTGTCATATGACAGTATGCAACCCCCATGCAATGTCAATAGCCTGTTGTCATATGACAGTATGCAACCCCCATGTGATGTCAATAGCCTGTTGTCATATGACAGTATGCAACCCCCATATATTTTCAAGAGTGTGGTAAGGAACCAGGCTTTTAGAGCCTCTACAATGGGAGGGAGTCTGACTTCTTGAGATGTACTGAAGGTATTACCAATGAATTGATGGGGAGGGGCTATGATGGCCAGATGGTGAAGAATAATGTAGAGGAGGTAACCAGACTCAGAGATTCAGTGGCACAGCCATATTTCTCTAAGAGGCAGGTCACTAGGAAAGCTAGTAACATGAGTAACAAAGGGATGCTCAGGATGCCCTTATATTATTTGTCTGATGTACATACCTACATGGGCATAGTTAGGAAAAATTGGGGAATTCTGATGTCTGATAAGGGTGTCAGTAACATTATAGAACAACAATCTCAATTTTTGTTCAGGAATGAGCTTTCCCTTAAAAGAAATTTATGTTTCCCATGGAGTAAGGCTAATGCCTTAGAAAATGGAGGTATAACTATGTGTAGACATTGTAATTTTTGTAGTTACTTGGACATTAGTAACAAGTTTATGCATCCAGATGAAAAAAGACAGTATAATTTTAATGTTTCTGCTTCATGTAACACCAAACGTAGTGTATCTTGCCCATTGTTTGAAATGTTTGAAATTTTATGTTGGTAAAACTGACAAGAGTGTTTAAAGATCGGATTAGGGAACATGTGTACCACATTAACAGAAAGGACAGAGTAAGTGCACTGGCTAAGCATGTTAGTGAGACTGACGATGAACACATTTTTAAATTTCTTGTAATAGGGAGAGTGAATGAAAGTATCAGGGGCGGCGATGTCCGCAACAAGACAGAGGCTCTGGAAGCCAAATGGATTGTAAGGCTTAAGGCAGATAGTGGACATGGCCTGAATGACTATGTACCCCTGAAACCTATATTAAAGAAAAGGCCCCTCTTTAGATGAATTTTATGTGTGTATTTCTTGCATTTATTCTTATTGGAAAAGTCAGTTTTTTATATATGTATTTTTTATATATGTGTTCTTTATATGAAGTTTTATATATGTATTTTTGTATGAAATTATTCTGAATATATTGCTGCTATTTTTTATAAGATAGTGATTACAATTATATATTAGGTATATATGTATGTATGGCTTTAAATATTTGGGTCATGTGATTATCTTATAGCATGTGACTAGTGCTTTCAGAGTATAAAATAAAGGCTAAGATGCAACATATTTACATCTGATGAAGTGGGGTACACACCTACGAAAGCGCTTATGTTTTTTTTTTATTCTGTGGTCTGTTCTGCAATAAATAATCTTTATACTGGAATCTACAGCCTACTCCTGGTCCTTCTTTGATTTGTATGGTTGTGAAACTTGAGGCGTGCTACAATAAAATCACCAAATTCGCGAATAACTCAACCTTTAGAACCCACCACTGCCAAGCTCTGAGGGAACTGCAGTGGCTAGAACTTCCTCAACTAATAAACTATCACCAGCTAGTCATTGCCTACAAGGTTGTAAGACAACTTGAAAAACCCCCTGCACTAGGCCAACGTCTTACACGCTATAGTACAAACTGTCCCCTTTGCTCCTCTGACAAACCCCTCCTCAGTATCACAAGGGCCAACAATACTGCAGGAAAAGCTCTGTTCTCTCACACCATAGCTAAAAGTTGAAATAATCTACCTATGACTCTGATTAAAGCCTCTACTTCTACTCTCTTTAAAAACTACCTTAGGTTACACCTATCGAAGAACTGGCTATGCCCATGTATCACTTACCTTCTATCCTTTCTTCCACTCTATATACCTTACTGCCTAATTTCACCTATTGTATTGCCTTGTACAGTCTAGGCTACTAGTCTGCTGTCTGAAATTGAATACCTATCAAATTATTAATTATGCCTGTCTTATATCTATGTATATGCTGTTACTTCATACCGTATTATACTGTACGTTTTTTCATATTGTAAAATGTTTATATTGTTAAAACTTTTTACTTATTGTGGAGCTTTTCTCCCCGGGACTCCGCTGAAAATGGGCCTGTGCCCAGTTGGACCATCCCAGTCAACAAATAAAAATAAAATTAAAATAAATAAAAAAATGGCTTTGTAATTGTTTAAACCTTGTCAGCATCTATTCAGAGCCCATTATTGCATTTAAGACACAATCCATATATCTCAGACAAGGCACATAGAGCTGACATTTAGCCCTGTTAAACATCATGTGCTAAGGCCATAATATGTCAAGCAGCGTTACTATATACATTTTTATTTATTTATTTATTTATTTTATTTTATATTTGTTAATCAGGTTAGTCTGGCTGGGCAGAAAGCCCTTTTTCAGCAGTGACCCGGCGGGGGAAGCTCCATTAAAGTACAACAAGTAACAGTTTAGTGTACAGATTACAAATCATATTCTAACAACAGAGTAAGCAAAAAACTATTTACAATATTTACATTACAGTCAAGATTAAACAGTAGTTTAGCAGTTAGGCTTTACAGAGCATAGTATAGAAGTAAGCTGTGGAGATGAGTGGAGGTAATACGGGGGGGTTAAGAATCAAGAATAGGAGAGAGGGAGGGAGATTGGAAGTAAGAGGCAGTGGGAAAAAGGGGTTAGAGGAAGGGCTGGACATAATAGTAATGGTATATAAGTAGAATTAGATTTGAGATGAGACTGGAGGTTAAGGATAGAAAACATGTGTAACTAGAGGAGAGAGAGGTATGCAATGTAGAATAGTATGAAGGTTAGAGGAGAGAGAACGAGGGATAGAGTGGATATTGTTTACGGTGGCTGACTGCAGTGGCAGTGCCATTGGGTTTTGAGGTGTTCCTTTAAAGCTGCTTTGAATACTTTTGGGTTGGTAAGGGACCTTATCTCTTGAGGCAGTTTATTCCAGGACATGGATGGGTGGTAGTTATAAATTTTACATCCAGTTTTAGTTTTGGGTTTGTAGATTTGGAGTAACTTTTGGTTAGAGCTTCTTAGTTGTCTGGGGGGAGAGTAGCAGGAGATGAGTGGCATGAGTGTTGGACAATATGAAGACAAGTAAAGGATAGAGTGAACAATGGAGAGCTGTGAGAGTAACAGTTGGTGAGGTAGTTCTAACCAGTTCATTAGTTTTAAAGAGATGCAGTGATGGGATTTATAGTTTTGATGTGCTGCAAAGCGAGGGATTTTAATGTAGGTGGTTTCAAGTTTGGTGATAAGGGTAGAGTCAAGATGAGTAAGGATCTGGGAGCCATACATAAGACTGGGTAGAAGGTACGACTGAGAGAGCTTCAAAGGAAAGAATTTTTTAGATCTGTAGAGGAGTCCGAGTTTTTGATGGGTCTTTTTGATACAATTATTGATATGTATATCAAATTTCAATTGATCGTCTATGGTAATTCCTAAGAGTTTGGTGCTAGGTTCTACTTGTATGGGGATGTTGATAAGAGATAGAATAGTGAAAGTAGATTTCATATAGGCCAGAAATTTTGGGAGGAACAGTAACAGTTTTTTTTTTTTTTGGATTGAGTATGAGCTGATTGTCAGTTAGCCATGTTTCGATTGAGTTAAAGGCAGTTTGGGTGGCAGAATGGAGTTCAGAGAGGGAGCTGGCTATAGTAGTAAAGGTCGAGTCATCAGCGTATTGAACTAATGAAGACTGGGGGGGGGGGTAGAGTTTGTTAGTGAAAATATTCAAGAGTAAAGGCCCTAAAATAGAGCCTTGAGGAACAGCCATTTTGACTGGTAGAGGTGGTGAGAGTGCAGACTGCCATTTTACAGATTGGGTTTGATTGGAAAGGTAGCTAGAGAAAAATGAAACAGCTTTAGGGGAGAAGTTAAGTTCTTGTAATTTGTTTAAAAGGAGAGGATGACAGACAGTATCAAATGCCTTGGACATATCCAGAAATAGGTATGAAACTAGCTTGTGGCAATCCCTGGCAAGAGACACTGTGTGGAGAAAGGATAAGAGTGCTGTGGTAGTGCTCTGTCTGGGTCTGAGGCTGTGTTCAGTAGGAGTTAGAAGGTTATGCTTAGTAAGATATTGCATGACTTGTTTGTGAACACACTTTTCGAGAACATTGGAAAGAGGGGACAAGATAGCTCAGTGTCTGTTATTCTAAAAGTGTATTAGTTCTGGTTTAAGCACTTGGGCTTCAGGCCAGTTATTTTACATTAAGAAGGATTGCGGTCTGCACTCTTGTGGGAGGAGAGGCTGGACTCTGCCCTTCTGAGCAGGGAATTTCTGGTTAGAGGCTTATAGTGCCTGCATATTCTAACTGTTTCTTACTGAAATTGGTACACCTTGTTTGCTGTAGCATAGACTAGATCCAGGCCTGCTGAATCTAGCTTTATTTGTATGCTTGTTTGTTTATTTCCCTGAAACGCTAGTTCCACCTAAAACGCGGCCTTTTAGCACTTCTGTGGATCCCTAGTGATATCTGCATTGCTTACTGTACTTATTTCCTTGTTTCACTTGAAAGAAAGTTACTGTTTGTCGTTTTTGCATTTAAGTTACCTGTAACACATTGCATTTAAGTTACCTGGCACTTGCTCACTAAAGCAATTATATAAGTCAGCTCTAAAAAATTAAAAGCACTACACCCTCACAAACTCCCCTTGAGTACCTTGTTCCCCATTGGCCCTTTTTTCAATTATAAAGGAATTCCCAATACTATTCTAGCATGTCCAAAAGTCAGTTGTCAATCTCCTCTCCGGTCCAGCTGGTGAATCTGGGAATCTTGAGGCAATGTTACAACTGCCTCATGTACACAGACAACCCTCTCCTCCTCCCAACAAATTCCAACACATGTGAGAGATGCAACCATATAGCCAAACTGGAGGCTAAGCTCTCTCAACTCAGTCCTGGCGTAACCAGTCAGGAGGAGAAGGAAACTACACTCACTACAATTCCAGTCTCACATAGACCTACCACGACAACAAACCAAACACATAAACACACAAAAACATACTCGGAGACTCTAAATAAAAATCTGCCTAAGCAGCAGAGACCTCCAAAGCAGACACCCAAGCAACCGCTACCCCAAAACAAAACACGTGCAACACATAGCTCACAAAGCCAGTGTGCCGAACAGTCACAGCCCTTAAGGCTAAACAACACACCTGATACACTTGTAATAGGTGACTCTATCGTCAGGCACACTGGCGTCCCGCTCACCAGGCTGAACAAGGAGAAGGTCACGGTGAGCTGCCTGTCAGGCGCTAGGATCCGCCACATAACACAAGCACTCAGGTCACTCCAAGGCAAGTACAAATATGACTCAGTCATTGTCCATGCTGGTGTGAATGACCTGAGACGTACCTCCCTGGGCTACATGAAAAGAGACATAGAGGAGCTCTCTGAGCATGTAGCCCAGGCCGGCATGACCCTGACCTTGAGTAGCATCTTACCCTCACCAAGAATGATGCCACAATATGAAGACAAGATGATCAATTTCAACAATTGGCTTAAGTGTTGGTGTCATTCAAAGGGGATCCAGTGCCTGTCAGCCTGGGATGACATGCTCGACAAGCCACGATGCTTCGCTAGGGACGGCTTGCACCTGTCACCCTGGGCTTTGGATATTGGCAAAGGCTCTTGCTACCCCCATAGTGCCTTTTTTAGGCAAGGCTCAAAAGACAAACCCACCTCCATAGGTATCACAAGGGATAAGAAACTAAGAGTAATGCTACTCAATGCCAGAAGTCTAAACCTCAAGATGCATGCACTCGAAACTCTCCTTAGCATGGAGAACATCGATATCTGTGCAGTAACAGAAACCTGGTTCAAGGCTCGAGAGCACCCCAGCACTACCAGGTTATACCTCATACCATGCTTTTCGCCCCAAAACTTGGACTGAACCACAAAAGGAGGGGAGTATCAATATTTGTCAAAGATACCCACACCTCCAGGTTGGTGGCACAGCACGAAGCATCAGAGACTATCCATGTGCAACTAACTGTGGGTAAAACTGCCTTCCAGTTTATAGCCTGCTACAGACCACCCTCCCAAACACGGGAACCCCACTTGGCCTTCCTGAGAATACTGGAAAATATGAAGGTCTCTCCAAACACCATTATATTGGGCGACTTCAACTACCCAAACATAGACTGGGAGCATTACTCTAGCTCCAACACCCTAGCCCAAAGGTTCCTAGAATTTATAAACTCAAATGCTATGGAACAACTTGTTACCACTCCCACAAGAGGGGAAAACATACTGGACCTGATCATCACCAACATGGGGACACTATGCTCCAGACCAGAAGCGTATCCCTCACTGGTAAGATCAGACCACAAACTAATCTCACTGGATATTCACATCCCGACCCCACCCCATGCCCAGAAAACCACAGTGAAAAACTTCTCTAAAGCAAATTTCACACGCCTCAAAACCGAGGCGAAATCCTTCAAAGCCCCCGGGCCTGTGGAAAATACGTCCCAGACCGCAGAATCCTTTATAAACGCATTCTATGAACACCTTCAGGAATGCATGGATCATGCAATCCGAAATAAAACCAAGACCCAATCCTCCAAAGGCAGGCGTCCTGTCTGGTGGACCCCAGCCATAAACAAACTATACAATAGAAGGAGGAAGCTACTACATGATAGAGCAAAATCCCAAAAAGGGAAGGCATCTCTGATCAGTATTAGCAAAAAACTACGGGCACTCATAAAATCGTCTAAGGCCAGCTTCGAGAGAAAAATTGCACAGGACACTAAGGATAATCACAAGGCTTTCTTTAGTTATGTTAGGAACCTGGGTGGGAATTCCCAGATATGCTCAGAATTAGTCAAAAATGACAAAAAATACACTGAGACAACAGACATTGCCAACATCCTAGCTGACAGGTTCAGTGCAAACTTCTCCCCCCACTCACCACCAAAAGGGCAAATATCTATCCCAACAGAGTGTTGCCCCCCTGACATCTCAGATGCTCAGGTAAGAGCCTCCCTCTCCAAAGCAAAAAACACAGCATCAATGGGACCAGATGGTGTCCCGGCTGCGTCCTACATGAACTCCAAGAAGAGCTAAACCCAAACATAAAACTACTGTTCAATCTTAGCCTTACTACAGGATATGTACCCAAAGAGTGGCGTACAGCAACAGTGGTCCCTCTCCACAAAGGTGGTGCCTCAACGGATCCTGGAAACTATCGCCCCATAAGCCTGACTAGCTTGGTCTGCAAAGCTATGGAAAGGATCATCATGGACCTCATAAATAAAGATATTGGGGACCTACAGACACTGGATCCTACCCAGTTTGGCTTTGTTAAGGGCAGATCCTGCCTCTTAAACCTGGTCGATTTCTTTGAAACAGTCACCAAGGCCATTGACGAGGGGAAGATGGTCCACACAGCCTACCTGGACCTCGCAAAAGCCTTCGATACAATACCCCACTCGGGCATTATAGATAAGCTCACCAGCTTAAATATAAACCCCTATGTCACTAGATGGGTTGCAAACTGGCTCAAGGACAGAACCCACATGGTTAGAATTGCTGGAGCCATGTCATACTCCAAACCAGTTACAAGTGGCGTCCCACAAGGCTCAGTCCTGGGACCTCTCTTGTTCGGTATATATTTCTCGGCGGTACAGGCCAACACGGAAGGACTGTGGCTGACCAAGTTCGCAGATGACTGCAAACTGGGCGCCATAATCAACTCTCCAGCCGACACAAGCATCCTCCAAAAGGGCCTCATAGAAACAGACAACTGGTGCCAGAGCCATGGCCTCAAGCTAAACGCCAAAAGTGTATAGTCATCCCCTTTGGCAAAAACAAAGTGCCCACAAATTACCACATAGGTGGTAATCCATTAAGTACAGAAGAAGTCATTAGGGACCTGGGGACCCAAGTTGATAGCAATCTCTCATTTGACAACCACGTGGCCAAAGTGGTTAGAAAAACATTTTATATAGCCCACCTAATCATGAAGTGATTCACATCTAGATCAGGGAGGTCATCGTACCTCTTTACTCATCCCTCATCAGGCCCATAATTGAGTACAATGCCCCTTTTGGGATGTACCTTACCAGACACCTGCAGCAACTGGAAAGACCCCAAAAGTACCTCACCAAGAGGATCAAAGGGCTCAAACAGATGCCATATGCTGCCCGGTTAAAGAAACTCCAGCTCTACTCAGTGGCATACCGCCTGCTCAGAGGCGATCTGTGCCTGACGTATAAAGCCATGTCCAACCCGGAATTAATGGACATGCTGCACCTCAGAAAATCCAAATCCCATCGAGCTATGCGCTCGAGAGACTTGAACCTCAGCACTGAAATAAATAGGACATGCTGGAGGGACAGATTCATAACCCAGAGGCTCCCTTCACTCTGGAATAAAATCCCAGTCCAGGTTAGGCAGAGTCCCACATTGACTCTCTTCAAGAGGAATCTTGATGAGTGGATGGGAGATCGTAGGTTTACCCCGGCTATCACTTCTGTGTCACTGTTAGACAGAGGCACAGTATACTAACCTCAAAAAAAGGCATAGCAAAATTAATTTAAAATGGGTGGCGAAAGCCAAACACACTCTGGCTAGGCTTATAAATGCCCTAGGGCAGATAGCCTAGTATGAACCTATGAACCTATGAACCTATGAACCTAAGATAGCAATGGGAAGGAAGTTTGAGATATCTGAGGAATTGCCGCCTTTGTATATTGGAATGGTGTGAAACTGCTTCCATATAGTTGGGACTTTTCGTTCTGTGATTGAGCGATTAATTAGAATATATTCTGGTAGGGCAAGAGACTCAGATGCTAGCTGGAGAAAGTTAGGAGGAATTTTATCTGTAGATGCGGAGCAGGGTTTTAAGTTGGATAGTAGAGTCTTGATAAAGGAAGTTGGCACTGGTGTGAGGGAGAAGGTGTTTGAAAGGGAAGTGGTGGCAGGACGGCTTTTAACAGGAGGGGTACTGAAATGACTAGCATAACATATCATGTTTCTTTGTGGTGCTCCAGACTAAAATGCCATCAGTTATGTTGACTACTCCATCTAGCCTTTCAATAATAGTTGCTATTGGTCTGTGAAATGCATCGTATCTGATAAGATTCCAAAAGATAGCTGTAAAATTATATATCTACTCATGGTTCATTTTAAGTATATAATTTCTAATTGTGTTCATTAAGTTTGATCTGCAAACCCTTGCCTTGCATCAGGTACAAATAATAGTTTAGCATTTTGCATACTCAGTACTGCTCCTTCAAATGTCTGAAGAATATAGTGCTCCCATCTGATACACATTCAGTTGTTGAGGATTTATCTCCTCTTTCATGACTGGTGTTATGTTATTCACCCATTCACTGTCTGACTCCTCTTCTCATAGCGTCTATACACTTCAATTACTACGCAGACCTACCACTGAGTGCAACTTATACCTTCCTTATAATATGAATCACAGGCTTTACCTCAATTAAATATATTCAAGTTATGTACAACTTGCAGATAAACTAAGTCTTCAAACAGATTAGCATATTCCTTCAAAAAAGTCATCTGCATTCAGCAACACACTCTGTGACTTAAGTTTCTGAACTTGCAAGGAAGCACTAATTGTAGACACTCTTTTATCATATCAGCTAGTCATTTCAATATCCTTGCTAATATAATTGGGTTTTTGTGCATAGAGAGTTTGAATATTTACATTACATTCAGCAGCTGACTGTACTTGTGCAGCATCGCTTTCAGTGTTGCTCAAACATGTTAGTTCTCCATGCTTGTGACTCTTCCCTGCAGCTGTGTGAGGAGGCCATGGAACATTCACATATCTTGTCTCTTTATGGCCTCATTACTATCAGACTGCCTTTTTTGACTTTTAGATGTGCCTTAACCATGTAGTAATGTGTGAGTTACTGTGCATATAAACTGGATGTTCGTAGGTTCATAGGTGTGTACTAGGCTAATGGCCCTGGAGCCTTTACAAGCCTAGCCCATAGAAGTGCCCTGGCATTGTGCCGCCCGATGTTATTTCCCAGTGCCTTTATCAAGTAGAGCCACTGCAGTGATCCCCGGGTTGAACTTTTGATTTCCCATACACTCATCAAGATTTCTCTTGAAGATAGCCAGTGAGGTGCTCTGCTTGACATGTATGGGAAGTCTATTCCATAGCATGGGCAGTCTCTGGGTTAAGAACCTGTCTCTCCAGCGTGCTCTGTTGATTATGGTAATGAGGTTGAGGTCTCAGGACCATGTGGTGCAGAGGGATTTGGATTTCTTTAGATGTAGCATTTCTAACAGAGCTGGGTCAGACATGGCTTTGTAAGTCAAGCAAAGATCGCCTCTTAGTAAATGATATGAGACAGAGAATAGCTGGAGTTTTTTTAATCTGTCCATGAAGGACATGTGTTTAAGGCCTGGGATCCTCTTCATGAGGTACTTTTGTGGCCTTTCCTGCTGTTACATGTGTTTAATTAGGTACATGCCAAATGGGGCATTATACTCAATGATTGACCTAATGAGGGAAGAGTAGAGAGAGAGATGATGGCCTCTTTCTTCCTGGATGCAATACCCTTGGCAATGAGTTGTGCCACATAGAAGGACTTTCTGACCACAGTGGCAATGTGGTGGTCGAAGGAGAGGTTGCTGTCAACCTGTGTCCCCAGATCTCTTATAATGCCTTCAGTGTTCAGTGGGCTCCCATCAATGTGGTAATTAATGATAACTGAGTTTTTTCCCAAAGGGGATGACAACGCATTTTTTGGCATTAAGCTTAAGGCCATGGTTTTGACACCAGTCATTGGTCTCAATGAGGCCTTTCTGTAGGATGTCTAAATCACTTGGGGAGTTAATAATGGCTCCCAGCTTGCACTCATCTGTGAGCTTGGTCTGGACTTCTGAGAAGTAGATTTCAAACAGGAGAGGACCCAGGACCAATCCCTATGGGACTCCACTCATGACTGGTCGGCAGCTGACTTGGAGTCTGCTACTTTCACACTGTGGGTTTTATCTGTGAGCCAGTTTGCAACCCACCTAGTGATATAGGGGTTGATGCCTAGTTTGGTGAGTTTATCAATGATTCCTGAGTGGGGAATAGTATCAAAGGCCTTGGCCAGACTGAGATAGGGTGTATGAACTGCCTTGCCCTCATCTACAGCTCTGGTGACTGACTCAAAGAAGTCAACCAGGTTGAGCAGGCATGATCTACCTTTCACAAAACCGAATTGAGTGGGATCTAGAGTTTGGAGATTCCCTTTATCCTTGTTTAGTAGGTCCATGATGATGCACTCCATAGCCTTACATATCAGACTCATCAGGCTAATGGGGCGATAATTCCCAAGGTCTGTAGTTGCTCCCCCTTTGGAGAGGGATGACTGTAGCAGTGCACCATTCGGTAGGGACAAAGCCTGAGGTGAGGCTGTGATTGAACAGGGCACAAAGATGTGGTGCCAGTTCACTTTGTAGTTCATGTAGAACACATCCAGGGATATTGTCAGGTCCCATGGAAGCTGTATTCTTGGCTTGGACAATGCAACTTAAACCTGTGCTGCAGTAATGCTGGGTGCCTGGCATTCCTCCTGTATTGTGATTGGTCCCTTGGGGGGGGGGTTAAGTTGGCACTGAATCTGTCGGCCAGTAAGTTGGCAATATCTGCTGGCTCAGTATAGGTGGTACCATTGTGCAGTAAGTCAGAGCAAACCTGGGTATTGCCGTGCAGATTCTTGATATAACTATAGAAGGCTTTGTGGTTGTTTTTAGTGTCTGCTGCAATTTTGCCTTCATAGCTGGCTTTAGAGGTTTTAATGAGGGATTTCAACTTTTTGTTGAGGCTAATAAGGGAGTTTTGCCATTCTTGGGATTTCACCTTTTTCTGCAACAGTTTCTTCCTTCTGTTGCAATGTTTATTAATGGCAGGGGACCACCAGATTGGCTTCCTTTTTTTGGAGGAGAGTGTCTTGGTCCTGTTGGGTATGGCTAGTTCCTTGCATTTATGTACGTGTATGTACAGTGCACTGGTGTATGATTCAGCAGTTATGCATCTATTTTCCATTGACATGGGTGCAGTGAAGTTAGCCACCTCTGTTTTTAGGAGCCCAAAGTCAGCTTTGGAGAAGTTTTTCATGGTGGTTACCTTTGCGGGGGTGTGGGTGAGATGTGAATTTCCATGGTGATTAGTTTGTGGTAGGATCTAACCAGGGAGGAATTGACTGTTGGTGTAGAGCAAGGATTTCCCATGTTAGTAATAACCAAGTCAAGGATGTTGCTTCCTCTGGTGGGGGTAACAAAGAGCTGGTCCCGGGTATTGGAATTGATGAATTCCAGGAAGCATTGGGCCAGTGTATTGGTGCATGAGTAGTTTTCCCAGTTGATGGAAGGGTAGTTGAAGTCACCTAGTATGAGAGTATTGGGTTGGACCTTAATAGTTGCCAGGGTGCTTAGGAACATAGAGTGAGAGTCTTGGGACATGGTTGGGTACTTATAGGAGGCTACGACTAGAGCCATGTAGAAACTGTCCCCATCCTGAAATTTTCTAAATACAAAAGTAAAAATTTCATTTCTTTCTGTACCTACCAAGCATACATCCAAAAAGTCTATTTCTTTACCAACTTGCAGGCCATCAAAAGATAAGCTGTATTCATTATATTGTAGATCTGCCACAAAATCCTGGACTGTCTCTATACCATCCTGACATAGAAATATGAGGATGGGAGACAGTTTCTACATGGCTGTAGTTTCACCCTATACACTTAATTGACTCTTTACCATATGGGGAACTGTTACGACTGCATAGAATTTGTAATAATAAAGGAGATTTATCTAAGGCAGTTTTATCTACATCTAAAATGGTTTTGAAGAATGGTTATTCACTGTCTATTATTTTTGATGCTTTGGATAAAATTTATGATTATTATAATTCTAAAATTAATAAATATAATTACATGAGAAATGTATATAGTAGTACAAATGTACAACTGCAAACTAATGTATATGTGGTTATGACATACACTGTTCTTAGTGAACAGATATAGTAGCAGGTTAAATACTATTGGAAATTTTTGACAAGGGAAGAAATACTAAGAAAGCTGTTTAACCATCATCCTGTTTTTTCATTTAAAAAGGGAACCACCTTTGCTGATAAATTGGTAAAATCCGATTTTATTGCCCCTGTAGAAGGTGTTACAATAAATCCATTATTGAGGGGAACTTTCCCCTGTGATAAATGCAATGTCTGTGCGTTGGTTGTCCAAACTTTTGATAAAATTTGAAATAATAATTTTAATGTGCTAGGGAACTTTTCATATGTTACTGAAGGAATTGTGTATGCTTTATGCTGTCCATGTAAATTGCTATATATAGGTGAGACCAAGAGAATGTTTAAATGTCGTTTGCAGGAACATGTTATAGACATTAAAAAAAATGTAAAATAGAAAGTTCCATTGCTGTCCATTTCAAAGAATGTCACAATAGTGACTATAAATTACTACAGGCAACTGTTTTAGAAAACATTTTTGTGAAATTAGGAGTTCAGGAAATGTTAAAAGACCAATTGCTATTTAAGGAATCTTTATTGATACTAAAATACAATACTGTGGTTCCACGGGGTCTTAATTGTGAGATCAATTGAAAGTATTTTATTATATAAATCTGTATCTAATTGTTTTTTAATTGATTTATTAATTGTTGTTAGTGGGTATTTAAGGGGAATGCTTGGGTAATGATTTGTATACTTCTTGAAGACTGTTTAAGTCGAGGCACTAAAGTCAGAAAATAAATTGGATTTTGTCTGCAGTTTGTGTGTCATTTTGGAGACTACTCTTTGCTTGTTTCTCTCTGGTTTTGCATAGAGATATAAAGACTGACTCCACCACTACCCGTTTTTAAAGAGTTTCCCCTGTGACTTCAGAAATGGTGGTGGTTGTAACATTACCTTCTGGAGACAAATGCCTAAAAAATGCAAAAAGAAAAGTACGTTGATATGTACGCTGCTAAACTCAGTAAACAAGGTAGAAATCCCTGCGTCCTGGGACCTCTCCTGTTTGGTATCTACTTCTCTGAAGTACAGGCTAACACAGAAGGCCTCTGGCTAATGAAGTTCGCAGATGACTGCAAACTAGGAGCCATAGTCAAGTCCCCAAATGATGTGGACATCCTACAGAAGGGCCTCGCTGAGACAGATGCCTGGTGTCAGAGGCATGGCCTCAAGCTCAATGCCAAAAAGTGCAGTGTCATCCCCTTTGGTAAAAACTCTGTACCCATGAACTACCACATAGGCAACAATCTACTTAACACTGAATGTGTGATAAGAGACCTTGGGACCCAGGTGGACAGTATTCTCTCCTTTGATAGTCAAATTGCCACAGTAGTTCAGGAAGTCCTTCTATGTGGCACACTTCATCATAAAATGGTTCTCATCCAGGAAAAAAGAGGTCATTGCTCCCCTCTACTCGACACTCATTAGACCCATTATAGAGTACAACGCCCCTTGTGGAATGTACCTCACAAGACATCTGCAGCAGCTGGAAAGGCCACAGAAGTACCTCACAAAGAGGATTACTGGCCTCAAACAAATGCCCTAGACTGACCACCTCAAAAAAATTCCAGCTTTACTCCATAGCATATCGCCTACTCTGAGGTGATCTCTGCCTAACATATAAAGCTATGTCAAACCCAGAGCTGTTGGACATGCTACACCTAAAGAAATTCCAATCCCTCTGAGCTACACACTCTAGGGACCTAAACCTTGTCACCACAATAAACAGGACATGCTGGAGGGATATGTTCCTGTCCCAGAGACTTCCCATACTCTGAAACAGGCTACCCATCTAAGTGAAGCAAAGTTCTTCATTAGCACTCTTCAAAAAAATCTTGATGAGTGGATGGGAAATAGGAAATACACCCCGGGATCATTTCTGTGTCTCTGCTCAACAGTGGCACAGGAAAATAACTTTCTTGGGTGGCCTAAGTCAGGGAACCTTGTTGGCTAGGCTTACATAGACCCTTGGGCCAATAGCCTAGTACCTACATATGAACCTATGATGGTTCAGTGGAATATAAATCCAATTAAGTGAATCATGCAAGATTAATATTTGAGACTTTAAGATGAAAGATGTAAGTTGTTATAACAAAGATATGCAAACAAAAGGTCAGAAATGACACTAACAGCTCTGGCTGGCACCAGAACCTCTAAGCCTTATTACATGTCTTCCACTTTATATGACTCTTATTAGAAGAAGCCTTGCCCTGAGGTTTCATAAATAAATGCAAAGCATGCACATAAGCAGCTTCAGCTATCAAGCCAAAGTTAATTCAGACACCATGCCACATGTATATAGTGGTATAAGAAGATATATTGTCAAGAAAGTTAAATGTGAGGCATAAAACACAGAGATACCCACTTAGGTAAAACATTCACTGTCTGATAATGTAAATCAGTATCCATTTAGCCTTTGATTTCTTAAACACATGCTAATTCCTTTTCATATATATTATATATAACACTCTATACTATAATTTTTTTTTATTATTTTTTGTTAGCTAAGCAAGGGAAAGATCCTTCAGCTGCAAAGCATGGCACCAGAGTAAAAGTGTTAGTACAAACCATGCCACCAGAGTAAAAGTGTTAGTACAAACCATGCCACCAGAGTAAAAGTGTTAGTACAAACCATGACACCAGAGTAAAAGTGTTAGTACAAACCATGCCACCAGAGTAAAATTGTTAGTACAAACCATGCCACCAGAGTAAAATTATTAGTACAAACCATGCCACCAGAGTAAAAGTGTTATTACAAACCATGCCACCAGAGTAAAAGTGTTATTACAAACCATGCCACCAGAGTAAAAGTGTTAGTACAAACCATGCCACCAGAGTAAAGGTGTTAGTACAAACCATGCCACCAGAGTAAAAGTGTTAGTACAAACCATGCCACCAGAGTAAAATTGTTAGTACAAACCATGCCACCAGAGTCAAAGTGTTAGTACAAACCATGCCACCAGAGTAAAAGTGTTAGTACAAACCATGCCACCAGAGTAAAAGTGTTAGTACAAACCATGCCACCAGAGTAAAATTGTTAGTACAAACCATGCCACCAGAGTAAAATTATTAGTACAAACCATGCCACCAGAGTAAAAGTGTTAGTACAAACCATGCCACCAGAGTAAAGGTGTTAGTACAAACCATGCCACCAGAGTAAAAGTGTTATTACAAACCATGCCACCAGAGTAAAAGTGTTATTACAAACCATGCCACCAGAGTAAAAGTGTTATTACAAACCATGCCACCAGAGTAAAAGTGTTAGTACAAGCCACCAGAGTAAAAGTGTTAGTACAAACCATGACACCAAAGTAAAAGTGTTAGTGTAAAGCATGCTGCCAGATTAAAAGGGTTAGTCTACAAACTATGTTGCTAGGGTAAACGTTTTGCATGACTACATCACCAGAGTAAAAGTGTTACTACAAACCACACCACCAGAGTAAAAATGTTAGTACAAACCATGCCACCAGAGTAAAAGTGTTAGTACAAGCCATGTCACCAGAATAAAAGTCTTAGTCCACAAACCATGCCACCAGAGTAAAAGTGTTAGTGCAAAGCATGTTGCCAGATTATAAATGTTAGTCCACAAACCATGCCGCCAGAGTAAAAGTGTTGCATGACCATGCCACCAGAGTAAAGGTGTTACTACAAACCATGCCACCAGAGTAAAAGTGTTAGTACAAGCCATGCCACCAGAATAAAAGTCTTAGTCCGCAAACTATGCCACCAGAGTAAAAGTGTTAGTACAAACGATGCTGCAAGAGTAAAAGTGTTATTCCACAGACCATGCTGCCATAGTAAAGGTGTTAGTACATACCATGCCGCCAGAGTAAAAGTGGTAGTATATGTATAGAGTACAGCAGCCAATTAATCTCAGTTGTGTACATGTGATTGCCCTTGTACAATGAGAAATGTTTCTTTTAGATTCATAGGTTCATAGCCAAGTATTCGGTTAGCTGCCCTTGTGTGCCATTTTAAACAATCATTTTTCCTTTTCATGTGTCGAGATAAAGTATTCCATTTTGTTATAAACTGTCCTTATCCATCCCATGGTCGATAATTATATATTACCCCAATGGGAATAAGTGGGATCATGACATATGTAATTTTTGTCAGCCTTTCCCATCCATAGATCCAAGTTGCAATTGAATATGGACAGAAATGAATTTTGCTTAATATGGATAGGGAGTTTGTTCCAGAGCAGTGGTATCTTCTGTTAGCTATACGTGTCCCTCCAAACCATTCTGCTGATATTATAGAAGAGGTTTAGATCCTTAGACCAAGTATTTCTAATGCCATTTGTCTTGCTGATGTGCAGTAAATCCATCAGTAATAGGTCATAGGGTGCATTTTGAGGCGCAGGTCTCCTCTTAGCAGTCTGTAGAATATCGAATATAGTCGCAGAGCATTGAGTCAGTCCATGTAGGACATGTTGTTTAGGCCTTGTATCCTTTTGTTGTTTAGGCCTTGTATCCTTTTGTTGTTTAGGCCTTGTATCCTTTTGTTGTTTAGGCCTTGTATCCTTTTGTTGTTTAGGCCTTGTATCCTTTTATTAAGATATATCTGTGGATGTTCCAGTTGTTGCAAAGATATTTGAGTAAATGCTTTTTGGTTATTAGTATCATGATCAGTTCCTAAACTGCCTGATTATCTCTCTGCTTGCTTCAGCTGTCTTCCATATCTGGATTATTTAGCACGACTGCTTTCTCTAAACATGTATCTTCCTTTTAGGACAATTCAAGATACATAACAGTTTTACTTGGAAACATAGCTGATAAAGTTTCTCTCTGTAATTCTTGACTACCATAGATCTCAGTTTGCACATTCTTGCAAAAATGCTGTTTGTATCATTTCTGAACTTTGATTTAAGTGTCTTATTCAAATGTCTGCAATTCCTTTTTATAGCTTTTTGTTTCCCCTGGAAGGACCAGCATATAATGCAAAGCAATTTGCGCAGTGGTGCAGCGGTAGCATTCTCGCCTCACAGCAAGAAGTTCTCCGGTTCGATTCTCAGTTGGAGTGCCTTTTGTACGGAGCCTGCATGTCCTCCATGTGTTCATGTGGGTTTCCGCCAGGTGCTCCGGTTTCCTCCCCCATTACAAAGACATGCATCTGGAGCGTTTCTCCCTGGGCATCCACTGAAAATTGGCATTGTTCCAAGTCAGACTTTCCCAGTTAACAAATGTTAAATAAATTAATAAAAATAAATAAAAAGACATATCATGGAATTAATCATTCAGGCCCTAGGGAACCTCCAAACACTGGACCTGTTTCTGTCTGGATTTATCAAGAGCAGGTCATGTTTACTCAGTCTGGTGGAATTTTTGAATAGGTCACGAAAGGAATGGATGAATACAAAAGAGTGCACACTGCATACCTCAACCTGTCCAAAGCGTTTGACACAGCTCCCCACTTAGGCATAGTAGAAAAGCTAAATAAACTGGGAATAAATCCCATGTCACTCACTGGATTGCCAACTGGCTCACAGATATGATGCAGATAATAAAATAGTGGAATTTACCTCCACAAAGAGATCCATCACCAATGGAATCCCCCTGGGTTCTGTGCTGGGGCATCTCTTGTTTGGAATCTACTTTTCTGAAGTAAAAGCAGATATAAAAGGGCTGTGACTAACTAAGTTTGCAAATTACCCTACCCTACCCTATTCCAACTCACCCTTCCTTATTATACATTTATTCTGCACCATTCCCCACCCATTAACAGATTTAACCACTCAACATCATGATAGTTCAAAACTCTTCCCCCACAATATAATTACCTAAGCTCTTAATCATCTCAGCCTCTCTCTCATCCATCCCCGCCAAATTCTACTCAGTTTGGCCAATCAATGGCAAAATAGTTAAAAAGTCCTCCCCACAATATATTACCTAATTTCTTAATCACCTCAGCCTGTTTCTGTATATTCCAGACAACCACTGTCCTTTTACACCACCTCAGTCCTTCATTTTTCCATCTACATATCCATCTTAAAGACATTTTCCTAAACTCTAGCCCTCTACCACCTCTCCCCCTGATTAGTAACTCCTATATACAAAATACTGTTCCTTATATTATTTTCTCATATTCTAGTACAGAACTCCCACTTAATATACTATCCTTTTCCCTTAAACTACACTACTACATCCCCAACCTCCAGCTTCCTCCTTAACCTACAGAATTATAATGCCTATTATAATATATCTCCTACCTTCTTCTTCCACTCCTCCACTACTCTCTGTCTTAAACACAGAATACTTCACTGTGATCACCCCTCCCTCAGAACAAAATATCTGCTTATACCCACCCCTAAGAAGTATTCCAAATTTTGCTTTGGAAGTCAAAGATTCAATTGTGCGGTAACATACACTCAAACCCTGGTCCTACTAATATAAACCTAAACCTCAATACCACCACTTCCTGCAAGCACCATATCAGCCCATATAAATCCCATCCTTCAGTTACAAATGATTCCTCTCTAATTCATCCTTTACTTCTTATACAAAGACATTTTTACCCAGTCCAATTCCTTTTTATTTATTTAACATTTGTTTACTGGGAAAGTCTGACTTGGAACAAAGCCAATTTTTAGTGGAGGCCCGGAGACAAACACTCCAGATGCATGTCTTTGTAATGTGGGAGGAAACCGGAGTACCCGGAGGAAACCTACACAAACATAGGGAGGACATGCAGACTCCACATAGATGGCACTCCAGCCAAGAATCGAACCAGAAAACCTCTTGATGTGAGGCGACAATGCTACCATTGCACCACTGTGCCATCCATTTACAGGAATATCAGTCTCTCACTCCATCAAGCACATGTCCAGCCAAAAACTAAGTCTGATAACATTAAATCTTCATAGGATTTGAAATAAAATTACAGATCTACATGCCTGGATATCACTCTATTTTCCAGATATCCTAGCCATCATTGGAACATGGCTTAAACGAAGTATGGATGATACAGAAATGTTACCTCCAGGCTATAACATCATGAAGACTGACTGTTCATCTACAAATTTCACTCAGCTGAAATACCCATAACACTTTTAAAGCTAAACCAAAAAAAAACCACTTTGTATTATTGTAATTTACTTCCCCTGTTGAAAACATACCCATACTCAAAGAATTTCTCTCCTGGGTATCTGCTATATTACTTATGACAAAATCATTCCGAGTGATTTCAATGTCACCTGGCAAAATGTAACCTCTAACAGTCCCTCATCATGCATAACTCTATTCAGTTTGCCTCAACTAATCAGAACACCAACTAGATACAACAAAAGTAACAAGGGCACAATTCAAGATTGGATTTTAGTCTCAGACCCCAGTAAATATTCTCTCAGTGGAACCTATCCTAACTCCCTAAGTGACCATCTCCCTGCATACACATACTTATACTGATCATTCCAATGCCCACCAACATAAATCAACAAAGAGTCTCACAAAACTTAAAGATTTAACAGTATCCAAGGGTCCTCCAACTGGTCTCTATTAAAAAGTCATCCATTAGATGATGCAGTTATAACTTTTCATACCTTTTCTTAAACATCTTAAATAACTTTGCCCCTCTACATATAAAAAAAATAAAAGTAAAAGTAAAACACTCCCCAGCTATCCACCCTCTCCAAAAATATTATGCATACCAGAGACAAGGCTTGGAGGAAGTTGATAAAACAAAAAAAACTCAGAACTTTCAAAAATCCAGGGAACTTTGTAATCAAGCTAAAAATATATATACAAAGATAAGAAACAATACTATTCCCAACTACAACATAATCATAAAAAATAATCCCCAAAAAATTCTGGTCCTCTATTCACACACTACTCAGTTCTGGCTCAAAAAAAGATCCATATCCCTCTCAAACCTGCTCTTCCGTTGAAATAGTGACTACTTTAATAAATACTTTATAGAGAACATTGCTGCTCTCATCAACAGCACATAACCCTCCCCTATAGAAACCCATCACTTATTAACAATCTCCCCCCACTACCACATTAATCTCTAAAAACATGAATCTAAACAATCCTTAGCCACAAATGCTAACAACTTTACCTTAAAACCTGTAACAATGTCTATTATAAAAAAATGCTACTTAAAATTAAATCATACCCCACAGCTGATGAAAATCTCCTACCTGACTACCTTAAGATGGCAACAGAAGCCATATCTTACCCAGTAGCTATGTTAATCAGTAGATCCATACAAGAATCCTATGTCCCATGCATTTGGAAAAGATCATATGTCACCCCTCTGCGCAAAGGAGCAAAGTCTGAGATGTCTCTAATTTTCATCCCACTGCAATTCTCTCACTTTTCTCAAAAATCCTATAAAAATGTATCCATGCTCAACTTCTTCAGCATCTCCTTCCAGAACAGCTCTTAACCAGTACTCAACATAGATTCTATTCTGGCCATAGTACAACTGCTACACTATTATCCTTTTTAGGTAATATAAACATGAAAAGGGACTCTTGCAAACTTATCTCTTTCATATTTCTGGATCTGTCCAAAGCCTTTCATACCATCTCTCGCAGCAATTACATTCAACAACTGCACCATCTCAGCCTATCCCTTTTCAGTGGTTTAAAAACTACCTCCCTGACAGGTAGCAAACTATTAGATGGCAACATACTTTTTCTGCTTATCTCTTCCTTACCACTGGAGTACCCCAAGGCTCATGTCTTGGTCCACTTGACCTGTATAACCTCTTCTAGGAAGGCATCACTTATATGGTAAGCTGATGATTCAACACAGATATGTTTATTTGGCACTCTGAAATCACACAAAAAGCCTTCATCACTATTGAAATTTGGCTTCAAAATGTCCAATTATTACACAACCCTCAAAACAAAACTACTCCTATACCTCCCCAAAGCACACCCGAATGACAAATCTAGAGTCAAAATCTTCTCACTTAATGCAGAGAGAGAACCTGTAGCCCATACAGAACTGCTTCGTGAGACAATTGATGACAACCACAGATTTGAACTCCTCATTCAAAATAATATATATAAAAAAAAAATCCCCAGAAACTAGGCATGCTTTATAGACATAAAACTTTCTTACTAACTCTGTTAAAAACACCCTAGCAACCACTTGCTACCTTCTTTCACTCTTATATGGTGCCCTTATCCTTACCAACTTAAAGGCATTTGTTAAAACTAAACGTGAAATATGCTGCAACAAAATTACTAAATTTGATGCCAATAAACAATATTATACACATCACTGCAAGGGCCTTAAAAGTTTAAACTGGCTTGAACTACCCCCACTACCAGGACTTTGTACAACTAGTTACTGCCCACCACATCATTCCTAATCGCCTCGCCTGTCCTGTACTAAGCTATAGTCCTCCTTAGGATTGCCTAAACAGATGCCTTCATTCTAATGATAAACGATTTCTCACCATCTATAAACCTCAAAAAGCAATTGGAAATAGCCTTTATGGCTACTCTGCTGACAAACAATGGAATTCTGTTCCACAGGCTCTTAGAGCCGTAATCTACCATCCTTCCTTCAAGCATCTTCTGAAAGGCCACCTATTAAACTCGTGGCTGTACTCGTGCTATTCTTTCTCGTGAACGTAAATCCTGTCTGCTTTTCTCCATGCCTATTGTTATCGATTCTCTACCCATCTCCACTTCCTCATCTTCACCTGGCTATCCTATCCTGTCTACCACCTTATATAACCTATCACCTCCCCTTTTATACTAATCTAATCTCTCTTCCTCTTTATGTTTGCAATTGAACTAAACACATGACCTTTACTTCTTGCTAATTTGAATTGCCAAAAGGACGCTCTCCAGAACTGTATATCGTGTTTTACTTTGCTTGTTCTCATTGCTCTCTTTGTAACGTATTTTAGTCTCTCTCTATGCCTTACAATATTGTTGATTATTTTTGAAATGTATAATCTTCAACTGTTATGTAATGCATTTGATTTTTTTATTTTCTCTGTTAAGTGGAGCTTTTCTCCTCTGGCCTCCACTGAAAATGGGCTCTTGTGACCCAGTCGGACTTTCCTGGTAAACAAATATCAATAAATAAATGACTGTAGAGTAGGAGCATACCAATGGTCAGTATAAGGACTTTGTGTGAGTTAGTTAGACTAGGAGCATAGCAATGGTCAGTATAAGGACTTTGTATGAGTTAGTTAGACTAGGAGCATACCAATGGTCAGTATAAGGACTTTGTGTGAGTTAGTTAGACTAGGAGCATACCAATGGTCAGTATAAGGACTTTGTGTGAGTTAGTTAGACTAGGAGCATACCAATGGTCAGTATAAGGACTTTGTGTGAGTTAATTAGACTAGGAGCATACCAATGGTCAGTATAAGGACTTTGTGTGAGTTAGTTAGACTAGGAGCATACCAATGGTCAGTATAAGGACTTTGTGTGAGTTAGTTAGACTACAAGCATACCAATGGTCACTTTAAGGACATTGTGTGAGTTAGTTATGATTGTATCATTAGCAGGAAATATTGAGTGTACAATTTACTTTAGAATGACCATAACATTTTGTATTTCAAAAAAGCATATGTCTCAGTATGAGTAAGCAGTCAGTGTAGAGTATTGAAGCTACAAACTTTTAACAACCTGCTTCCTGTAGTGCATTGCTTGATTCTCTCAGCTTTCATTTGCCTACTGTGAGAGGCCGGGCAAGTGACCTAACAGGAGAGTATGTGTACCCGAGGAAACAAACAAATAAATAAGCAGCCATTAGGGCAAGTCTCAGACACACAATACCATTTCTTTATCATGGGTGCAGTTTACCAAAAGGCAGGATATGGTTTTTGTGTTCTTGTTAATGTTTCCAAGATAAACAAGTAATTTGTTAGTCATTTGGATTAAAAAAAAATCTGCATTTTTACCTATTCTGCTTTAGGTAATAATGTTAGACGTAGACTGAAACAGGTGGAGATGATCCACTTACATAAATTCTGCAAGAGATTTCTCAACACTATATCATTTCAAAAAGTCATTCCCTTAAGAATCCTTTGGCAGCCACTTCAAGTTCAAATAAAATGAGCTATCTTCTCCTTTCAGATTGTTTAAGTATGTGACTGCAATATATTTGTTTCTGTTCATTGAAATAAAATCCTCATGAGCTGTACCATAGATTTTGTTATAAACCTACTCAGTAGCACAATGCCTATATGATTTATTATTTTTCTTTTCTGCAGTAAATCCTTTTGCTCTTTCTACAATCTCTAATATAATATACGGTTATGTTGCCATAAACCCAAATATGCTTTGCTATCAGTTTCTTTAAGTAATCTTAAACCCTTTTATAACAAACAACTCTCTGTGGAAATGTACTAGATTTACAAAGTCTGTTAAATTAATTTTACCTACTTAAATTATTTCATTTTTTTCATTGTCCATTAGAATTATCTCTCACAACGTCATTGCTTTTCTGTTCAGAGAGTGGTTTATAAAACGTATTTAATTCTGCCTGATTTGCTTGCTCACACCTTAAATAAAAATATCAGCATGTCATTTGAAATAAAATATATAGAAAACCAGCCAGCACAGCAAAACCTCTGCATCCTTAGAGTTCACAGAAACCTAGCATGTGTGAAAATATTGAAAATGCAACAAAGTAAAGCACAATTCTCTTGTCACTGATATGTTACAAGTGAGACATTATTGTTACAAAAAGTTGATCAGGACATAATTAGCATAATATTCTCACTCCAGGAAAGTGTCTGTTTAAGCATGCCCCTTTATATAAAGACAAAAATGTTAAAGCAAGAAGTGTTTTCAATGTCTAAGATGCAGGGAACAAAAGATAAAAGAAAATTGTGAGGGCTACACCAAACCAGTCTTAACAGGTACTAAGGCAAGATAAATATATTGCACATCTTCAGCCTTAACTTCTTATGTCTATTGCTTTGATTCCCCTCTGTTTTACCCATACTTTTGTTAATCCATTCAAACCACCTCAAAAGGCATATGCAGATTCATTACTCTCTCCCCAAGAAATCAGCACCACTGCAAAACCATTGAAAAAGCTAACAGGTTACCTGTGAAACAACATGTAGACTTTCTACTCACTCTCTCAGCTATATAAATGTACTAAAAAGAAATCTTCCTCCCATTAGCCACCAGACTATTTCAGAGATGCACCAACTTACAACTGAAGAGGTCTTAACAACTCAGGTTCTTTCCCCCAAACCCCACAAATTAGGCTTCACTGCACAAGCTATGATTTCTTGCACATTACAGGACTCATGGAAAATGCAACTGCTCTCTCTGTCTAGTCATATAACTCAGCCTCTCCCTACTTACCTCTACTTAGCTCGCTCTGACTGATTATTTCAGCATCCAAACTCTGCTACTCACTCTGTATATGAAATAATAAAACAGGGAAACCAGCAGTATGCAGCAGTGAGATCAAAACCAAATATTTAATAAAATATAAAACCTTTCATGCCACACCAGGGTGTGTCTTCAAACCATACTCAGACCTAAATGCAAATCATTTAAATACAGATTCAAATTAAAAAAAATTTAGTGGGATAAACCACGACGTTAGAATGGGCTTTAAAAGAACATCCTCATTGACGTCTAGTACTATGTTAGCCTGTAATTCCAATATCCACCTGACTTCTATGCAATCAGTAAAATTCGGTCTATGCAATTGCAGTACTTAAAACTCAACCGTACGATCAGTACACATCAACCGTATATGTTTATACAATCCATTCTTAGGATCGCATCCCCTAATGTCCCTGATGTGATCTTACAACATTCCATTCATCATTCCCACATAAAAACTTTTACAAATCTTGCATGATGCAAGGTACACAAGATTAGTACTATTACAATAAGCACATAAATTTAAACTATGTTTCCTTTTGGTACTGCAATGAGTAAAACAAGGAGCACTATTAATATATTTGCAAAAACTGCATGTTCTACACATGAAAGTACCAAGTCTGTCAGACTGTAATGTTCTCTTTTTACAAACAGTGTAACAAAGTCTTCCTTTTAAATTACGACTGTTCCTAAAAGAGAAATGCAGCATGTACCCTAATAACACCTTATATCTATTATCAGTCATTAGTATGGACCAGTTCTTCCTAACAATGTCACATACTAAATGTACATCATTTTAATAAGCAGTGTTCATTCTAGGAACACCAGAGGTAGTGACTCTCAACAATATCAGTACATGAAACAGATGGAAAATAAGGTTTAACAAAGTCGTTCCAATGTGATAAAACTTCATCTATAGCAGCATTTATTTCACATTCAGAATAGCCCCTATATAGAAAATCCTGCTTCAGATCTTGAAAAGCTGATACCATCCAATCAGTATTCTCATTCAATCTAGTCATTGT
Organism: Protopterus annectens; assembly: GCF_019279795.1. Taxonomy (NCBI): domain Eukaryota; kingdom Metazoa; phylum Chordata; order Ceratodontiformes; family Protopteridae; genus Protopterus; species Protopterus annectens. The sequence goes on from NC_056745.1 coordinate 1,441,355,007, forward strand.
ATAAAATCGCCCCTTGGCAACATTTTTGTGCACATGCCAAGGGCACATACTACTGCGGTGTAACACATTGATCTTTTTGCAGGATTTCTTATATAGGCTAGTGGATAGACCATCAATGATCTTGGTGATGCATACATCAAGAAAATATAAAATCAGATGAGTATGTTGTGGCAAACTTCAAAAACGAGGTAGTGCTATGTAAGAACAGCATGAAATCCATCAATAATTCAACCAAGCCAATCCAAATGAAAAGATTCATCCATGAAATGAGAATAAAAAGATAGGTACTTGCCATAAAAATATCTTTGTTAAACAAATATAAATGCTTCCAGTAAACAAGAACCACATTATCATAACTATTAGTACACATGGTTCTTGCATCTGTATATAAAATGCACTTATCTATTGTCTTTATACTCTCAAGCTTACTCTGATATTCACTGTGTATATAATACATGAATATATTGTATTTTGTCATTCAATCTGTATATAATGTCATGTATCTATTGTGTTTACTCCCAGGCTGAAACTGAAATAGGTCCAATGGCATCAGAGCTCTACTTTGGTTAACAAATTCAAAACAAAGATAAAATTAAATTCCTCCCAGTATTGGATTAAAGGAGAACCACACCCACAGACTCAAAAACATGTTTATTTCATCATGGTTTGGTGTTTCCTACATTTTAACACCACTCTGGGACTATTTACAGATTTTTAAATAATTTTATATATAATTTCTTTGTCTGACCGGATGGGGTCTGGCATCTTGAAGTAATTTTGATTGTTTAGTCTGCCTCTAGGTATCCTATAACTCAGTGCTTGTCTGTGAAAAATTACATCACCCCGGCCTCTTTCTTCCTAAAGCTCCTGTCACTGCACTGATTTTACATGCATACACTGCTGTCTTTCGGTCAGTTTTAAGTAACATTTCATGACATTCAATGACTACTTAAAACACAAACAGTGCAAATGCCACAAACAGACTTTCAAAGTGCTTTTTACTGCTGCTTCTTTACAGAATGGCTAAACTGCAGTCTTTTGGGAAGTCTGAATTTGTACTATTTAGACTCATCTCCCATCCCCCTTTACACCTAACTTCCCTAGCTGTCAAAGTGCTAAGGGTAATTTGAGCTGGTACCTATTGCGATTGACAGCTCACAGCAGGAGACTTGTCTCATGTACTGTTTCCTTGTTCTAGCCTTTACTTACTGTATGGCTAGGGGAAGGACCAGGGAGCTGTGACATCACAGCATAGGTAGGTTTTTAGGATGATAGTGGTGATGTCAGTTTGGGGAGGGAAATGGCCAGAAAACTACCTGTATTCAGTGGCCTTCATGACATCATTGACAGACATATTGCTTCCTCATAGCTTTTCTCTCAAGAACTAAAACTGCTCTGATAATATGACTTGCATCTCAAGTTGCTTTACTTTCTGTAAGGTATATCCCACAGCCACTTTTTTATTAGAAAGGACAAGACTATATATTCTTATGGAAGTGGCATTCCAAACCAAACCACCTATAAGACAATAAGGACCAACAAAAATTTTAACCCTGACATCTTTCAAAATGAACTTAAGCCTTGTGATTGGACACCCCTGAAACACCTGCCTCTAGAGGAAGCAGTAAAATACTTTAATTCTGAATTATTAGCCATTCTAGACTTCCATGCACCAACACGTGCAATTAGAACTAGGATTAAACCAGCCCCATGGCTCTCAAAAGCAACCAAACAAAAATTCCTCCTTAGAAATAAAGTCTGGGCCAATTGGCATACTACTAAAAGCCCTGCAGATCAATTAAAGTTTAGACAGCTAAGAAATTATGCAAAAAAAGCCATACTGTTGGATAAAAGAAACTTTTACTTTCAACTCCAATAAACCCACCAAAACAAACCACAAAAATTCTGGTCAGGCATTAATAAACTCTTACACCCAGGTTGTTTAGTCACACCCACCCCTTTAGGCTCTGATCACGATAGTCCCAGGCAAATAGCCAATACCTTTAACACTTTATTCACAGAGACCATGCAATCTCTTGCCAATCAGCTATCCCCTGACACCTCATCTCCAACCACCTCTATCTCTAACACACCCCCATCATTTCACTTTCAACCTGTTCCTACATCCCTTGTCTGCACCCTTATTCAAAAACTTAAACCAACCACCCTCTCTGCAGATCTACTACCTGAAGAATACCTGCAAAAAGCTGCAAAAGCCATAGCCTAACCCATTTCCATTCTGATTATTTGAACTATTACTGAAGGAACTATTTCATCAATCTGGAAAATTTCACATATTATCCCCCTGCATAAAGGTGGTAACTCAAACTATAGACCTATAGCCATATTATCTCCACTGGCAGAAATCATGTAGAAATGCATTCATAAACAACTGTTAAACTACTTATTAGAAAACAACTTACTAGCTAACTGCCAATATGGTTTCAGGACATTTCATAGCACCACCTCTGCTCTCTTATTCTTCTCTGACTGTATTAACAAAAATCGCAATAATGACACTATCCTCAGCCCTCTTTATTGATCTTTTGAAAGCCTTTGATATGGTTAACCACCATTTACTCATAAACATACTCAAAAACCTGTCACTAGATGCACTGGCTATGCAATGGTTTCAATCCTACTTAAACAACAGACAGTAGGCTGTACTATAGGAGAACAACTTATCCTCCCACCTCCCGAATGCCCTTGGTGTCCCACAAGGCTCCATATTAGGCCCTCTTCTATTTTCTATTTTCTATTTTTATAAATGACCTACATTCTGTAATATCTTAAGCTACCTGTATCCAATATGCATATAATTCCACGTTAATATGCTCAGCCACTTCTCCATCAGACCTATAGTCCCTAACCCAAAACATGTTTAATACAGTCGAAACATGGCTTCTACACCGATGCCTCATCTTGAACCCCAAAAAAACAAAACTGCTACTATTCACTCCCACCTGTAGGTCCTCCCCACTTAACTTTACTGTTACATCAAGCAATGGTACTATCATATATCCTGATCCTACTACAAAACTTCTTGCGGTACTAATTGATAAAAACCTTACCTTTGATTCCCATATTAACAGTGCTATAAAAACAGTCAACAAAAAATTAGGATCCCTCTACAGGATCAAACCCTTTCTGACTCCACTAGCCAGGGCCACTATTGTCCATACCCACTTAATCTCTGCCCTTCTCTATGCCTCCCCTATATATACTAAACTGTGTAAAAACAACCTGAACAAGCTGGCTATCTCCTATAATAATATTGCCAGATTTGCAACTGGGTCTGCTTTCAGAACCCATCATTGTTACAACATTAAACAACTAGGATGGCTTGAGTTGCCAGATCTACTACTATTTAACCAATTAACAGTTGCCCACAAGATCCTGTATCAACCTACTAACACACCAATACTTACAAACCTTATCACCCCCCGTAATAACCTTAAGACCCTACGCTCATCAAATAAACTACTTGTACAAATAGGTAAAACTAACAATATGGCTGGTGACTCTTTGTTCTCTAATACTGTGGGTAAAACCTGGAACTCCCTCCCCAGTGACCTAACCTCCCTTTTCTCAATAACACTATTTAAAAGCAAACTGCAGCCATACCTTAAATCACATTGGTTATGCCCTTGTGCTAACCCTGACTAACTGGGTACCTGTTATTTAATCGACCGTCCTAAATGTCGAGTATTGGAAGATCGAACGGGGAAGTTCGAAAAATAGAAATGTCAAAGCCACAGAAATTCAAATTCTTTCCCAGGGAAAGAATTTGGTTGGCTGTTTCTGTGGCTTAGACATTTTCTGTACTGTTGTACGAAAGTTACGGATCAGGTTAAGGTAAGTGTGTGAGTGTGACGGTTGTTGGGGTTAGGGTGCGGGTAAGGTAAGTGTGTGAAAGTGACGGATATTAGGGTTAGGGTGTGGGTAAGGAAAGTGTGCGATAGTGACGGACTTTAGGGTTAGGACGCGGGTAAGGTAAATGTGCGACAGTGACGGACTTTAGGGTTAGGGTGCGGGTAAGGTAAGTGTGTGATAGTGATGGACCTTAGGGTTAGTGCTTGGGTTAAGGTTAGTGCATAGATAGTTGTGAATGTAAAGTGTAGTGTAAGTTTATTAGGTTTTTGGTGTGCTTGTGTTGTGTGTGTGTTTTTCGGAACAGCAAATTTTTTCCCTGGGAAAAAATTTGCTATTCTGAGTTTTCGTTGTTGTCATATTTCGAACTTCCAAATTTGATCATATGGTGTTCGAAATTTTGGAAGTTCGATTATATGACATAGACCCGACTAACTACCTCAATTATCTCTGGGTACTAATCACCATACCCGTATAAGCTAGTTACTTTTCTGTTAACTATAAAGAGAGTGTGCTTTTATATTTAAACTAATGTTATTAGAGATATCTTTGTATGACTAACCATATCTGATATGTACAAGAAAGAAAAACACTGTGGAAACCAAGAACATAGCTGCTCAAACTTCAATTAAATAATAAACATGTTTATTTAATCACAGTTGAAAAAAAGAAGTACCTTTACCCCCCTGCTCAATCCATTATTGACAAGTTTTGAGAAGGTGGTTATCGATGAATTATATCAGCTATCTGATAACAGTAAACAACAGAGAATGAAATATAATCTTAGTAAAAAGGAATATGATTTATTAAATGAACTGAGTGTCAATAATAACATTAGGATTTTACAACCAGATAAGGGGGGAGGGGTAGTGTTAATTGATAATAATGATTATTTGAATGCTATTCACACCATCCTACAGGATACTGATATTTATGAGATATCATCTATTAATGAGATACACATCGCTTACCAACATATAGATGCCTTATTGGAGGAATATTTGTTGAAAAATAGAATAGAGGTAGATTTGTATACATTTTTCAAGGTAGAACATCCCATATTGGCCACAATCATGGGTATTCCGAAGATCCATAAAAATATATTACATCCACCGTACAGGCCTATCATTTCAGGAAGCAAGTCCAAGACCTTCCCTTTCGGGAAGGTAGTGGACACCTGGTTAAAACCTATTTATGCAAAGACTAAGCATATAGTCAAGGATTCCTGGGATTTTTTAAGTCGACTAACATCTAGTTTATGGAAAGGTCTGATGAAGTCTGTATGATTAGATGAAAAATGCGGTGATTCGTTAAGTGTTTTATGTTGTTTGTTCTAGAATAAATTTTTGGCTTCTTACATGGGTTGGAAGTCCGGCATTTGGCTTTTACTCCTGCAGTGCATTTATTGTATTTACAAGTTTATACTCGCATTGACACTCACTATTTTTGTTTAAAAGTTAATTTTTGCTACCATAGATGTGGTCAATTTATTTACTTGTATCCCAAAGGACGAAGGTATGGATAGTTTTGCCAATAGTATTAGGAAATTTGCCAATCTGGATTGGGAGAAAACACTGCTCATTAGTGAACTTATGAGCATTGTACTTGGTTATAACTTCATATATTATGAAGGAGAATACTATAGGCAGAATAAAGGGGTGGCGATGGGAGCTGGCAGTGCCCCGATATATGCCAACCTAGTCCTATTCGATTGGGAAGAGGAATTCATATTTAAAAGTAAGTGGATGAAATACATTAGATGTTATATTAGATTTTTAGATGATGTGTTTATTTTCTGGGATGGTAGTGAACCAGCAGTGGATGAATTTGTTAGATATTTGCATACATCTAAAAGAAGGTATTTCATACTTGGATACTTATATATCTCACAATAGTATTGGATTCAAGTCTAGAATTTTCAGAAAAGAAACTTTTAGTAACTCCTATTTGGAATATAGTAGTTGCCATCCCAATATACAAAAGAAAAATATAGTAAAGGGGCAGTGTATAAGAGCAGCTTGTATGCCCTCAGATTACAACAAAATGTTACAGGAATTGCATTATATAGGAATACTATTTAAGGAACGAGGTTATCCCCCCATAGTGGTTGATGATGCTGTGACATATGTAAGTAGTGAATGGGGTAAACAATACAAGCCATTGTTAGGGGTTGAGTTGTGTACAGGTATGGTTAAGGGGAAGGGAACAACCACCAATGAGTTCAACAAAGCTTGTATTTTGTCCTATGACAAAAATACGATAAATGTCAAGAACATCATTCGTAACAACTGGAGTATTTTGAAATGTGATCCAGAAATTTCTGGACTGGTGGGAGAATATCCTAAGTTTGTTCACAAAATAGGATGCAACATGAAAAATAGATTACACAGAGGTTATATGTACACAAAACCATGTACGTCTGGTACTACAAAATGTGGCAGATGCAGTCAGTGCCCTGCCATATTAGAAGAACCTACAATGGTTGTAGGAAATAGGACTCAAACCAAGTTAAATTTTGGGAAAGGTAATTGTCAAACCAGGAATGTAATATATCTTGTCCTATGTACAAGATGTCCTGGATTTTATGTGGGCAAAACCGGACGACGCTTGAAGGACAGGATATATGATCATTTATATGCCATTAAAAAAGAGGACATTAATAACGCCCTATACAGGCGTATTAGAGATAATCCTGGATGTAATACGTTTAGGTTTGCCTTACTGGATGTATTATTCCCACACCATAGAGGGGGAATATGAAGGCATTATTGAGTGAGAAGGAGGTGAGATGGCAAATATTGTTAAATGCCACCACTGTACCAGGTATCAACGATAATATACCTATCAAACCAATAATAGAAGCCAAGATGTGATATATGTAAGTGTTTGTGTACTCATATATTCATGAAGGGGAAATGATGTAATGTGGAGGTTTGTCTGAATGTTAATTATTGAATGCCATTGGTTAGAATATAGTATTTAAACTTTTAAATCAGTGTTTTTAGTGTTCTGATGAAGTCTAGCAATATAGATGAAAGCGCTTAACCTTGTTTGAATTGTTTTTAAATAAATACGTTTATTATTTAATTGAAGTTCGAGCAGCTACGTTCTTGGTTTCCACAGTGGTTTTTTCTTGTGTTTATTGAAGTGGTCGTAACTACGTGGTTCCTGTTTTTGTACATATCTGATATGTACTGTGATTCTGTAAGCGTAAATGCAAGGAAATGCAAAGAATGGCAAAAATCTGTAAATGTACCTGCATTTGTAAATGTCACGTAATATAAATACTGTGTTTTGTGGAGCTTTTCTCCCCAGGCCTCTACTGAAAATGGACATATATCCAGTTGGACTAGCCCAGTCAACAAATGCAAAATAAATAAATAAAAATATCTGGGCACTTTAAAGTAAATAAATTGTATCTTAAATTATTCCTAAATGACAACAGCAAAAGCATGCCTGTTTTTGAATGCTGTATGTGATCACTTGAAGTTCAAAGCAAGCTACAGAGTTCAAAATTCTTGGTTCCTCACAGTAAA
>NC_056745.1:1441364912-1441389912 GCF_019279795.1 Protopterus annectens
AGCCCAAACTCTTATAATTGGTTAGCAAGTGTTCATTCCTACCCTCCAACAGGCTTTTCCAGTGCCTGGGCTGCTGCTTGATGACAGTCATTTGTGTTACAGTAATAACATCTTCCCCATTTATCACAGACTCAAAAGATTTAAGCCTTAGTTGAACTGAATGCCTAGAAAATGGTATACCTCTTTTTAAAAATAAGTTTGGCCTCTTTAGACAGAATAAACATCTGCAAATAATCAGTTCCTCTCCTTCCATGCTCTGCCGATCAACTGGCTTACCCACACCAGGCCCATAACCATAGGAACATAGCTGGCAGAGCATCCATCCATGCTTGAGGGGGTGGGGACAGGAGAGGAACTCATGACATCCTGACCCTGCATCATCTGCTGCTGTCTGTAATGATTTTTTTTGTATTCTCTAACCTTCCCCAAGGGAAGGACTATACAATGATATATGCAAATGCTCATGAATGCCTTGCCCACACCCTGCTGACATATGCCCTACTCTTATTGTGCACGTGTACATATGAGGTAATAATGTCGCTCTCTAACCTTGTGCCATGACCCCCCCCCCAAGATGGATGAATTGGCCATTGGCCACTCAAGCCTTCCTCTCTGACCAGTAATTCAGATTCCCAGTCCATTAACAGAGATGATCCTGCATTGCATCACGTACTAAACGGTATGCATCTTAATGTTATTATGGTCAGTGTCCTTGTATAAGGTGCACTGCAAGTCAGAAATACTGTTTTATCCCAAATATCCCACAATGCAATGCAACGTATAAAACATGTGACATTAGTCGCAGCTTAGTGACTTGGTGAATTGGATTCAGCACTCATTATTAGGTATCTAGTTAAATGCAATGGCCACAGTAATAAGAAATGAAAGAGAACCCCAGTGTCTTCTTTAAAAAAGCTGCAAATGAACTTGACAGAAGTAGCACTTCAACTTTTAGTTAAGATTTCATAAGCATGTAGCCTTTGGGTTCCCTTCACAAGGCCGAAATCCGAAAGACAAATTTGCAGAGATGAAAAGAGCGAAACGTTAATTTACCAAACAGTAAATTGTTTCTCAGGGTAGGTAAACACTGTGTTCCTATCGATTCATTGAAAAATCAGTTCAGCGAATGGCAGTTTTAGTGGAATTACAACGAACATGCATTTTGTCGAACTGTTCATAGTGAGATCGCGGTACAGTGAGGATCGGGAAATTTGCCCTTTCCTCACTGTAGTGTGATCTCTGAGTTGATATATATAATTAGCAGGAGGTGTGGTGGGCACAATGGGAACTCAAGTAATGGCATTTCCAGTGAAATGCCATTCGTTGAAGTGATGGTTCAATGTAGAGATATAGACCCATAAAAACTTGCCCAACATTGGGGAATATGCCCTTTTCTCCACTGTAGTGTGATCATAGTGTGTATATAGCGTGTATATAGTTAAGGGGTTGTGGGAGGTGCAGACCCCCACAATGGGGGGCGTGGTGGGTGAAGCCCCCCCACCTGGATGGGTTTGATACATTGCAGTGTGTTTTTACGTAACTGTTGGACAAGTGCTTACTTACCCTCTTTTCATCTCTGCAAATTAAGTCTTCAGTTATTTGGATTTCAGCCTTGTGAAGTAGATCCAGCCTTCTGATATGACTGGTTATGGAAAAAAGCTTGTTCAAATAAGAAGTAACTCATTAGCAGCTGAGGGACGATGGTTGCCTGTTCTTGTTTCAGAAGCAGACTTCAAAATCTCAAAAGCAGCCAAAGGCAAAAAGCAGTAAAATTACACAATTTTCTAATCTAACTGCATGTCACGTTGCTCTCAATAGGCGGATTAACTTCAGATAGCAAATATAACTTATAACTTATATAAGTTCCCAAATCCCATTTGCAATTTTAACAGTGAAGAACTGAGCATAGAAAGCAGTAAAACCAAATCCTTCTAATGAGACATTATATAATAAGTTGAATTGAATAGATATGAATGATGAAAGGAATATTTTAGTCATTTCAGAGCTTGGTGATTTTATCGGCTTCAGTTCAGTTAATATTTCTCAACAGAGTATCAAAAACATTAAAAGAAAGTGTTGATGCTGTACTGCTTAGAAATAACTAAAACAAATGATGCTTGAATTTCTTAAATGATATAATCAGTCTATATCGTTGTAAAGGCGTACTCGGAAAAATTTTAAAGAAAGAAATTCTTAATGATAAACAGTGTGTACCAACAAAAATACCTAATGCTACTAATGTTTAGTAGTTGGCCCAGAGGATTAAAGAGCCATTTCCTGTGGTCCAGTGGTCCAAGGTTTCATTCCCTCAGACTCCATTGCCTAAACTGTGTGACTCTGAGCAAGTCACTTAACGAGACAGTGCCTGGGCTGGGAGCTGTTACATTGTTACATTACCTAACTGTGTGACTCTGAGCAAGTCACTTAACGAGACACCACTCCTGGGCTGGGAGCTGTTACATTGTTACATTACCTAACTGTGTGACTCTGAACAAGTCACTTAACCTGACACTGCTCCTGTGCTGGGAGCTGTTACATTGTTACATTACCTAACTGTGTAACTCTGAGTAAGTCACTTAACCTGACACTGCTCCTGTGCTGGGAGCTGTTACATTGTTACATTACCTAACTGTGTAACTCTGAGCAAGTCATTTAACCAGACAGTGCTCCTGGGCTGGGAGCTATTACATTGTTACATTACCTAACTGTGTAACACTGAGCATGTCACTTAACCAGACACTGCCTGGGCTGGGAGCTGTTACATTGTTACATTCCCTAACTGCGTAACTCTGAGCAAGTCACTTAACCAGACAGTGCCTGGGCTGCAAGCTGTTACATTACCTAACTGTGTAACTCTGAGCAAGTCACTTAACCAGACACTGTTCCTGGGCTGGGAGCTGTTACATTGTTACATTACTTAACTATGTGACTCTGAGTAAGTAACTTAACCAGACAGTGCCTGGGCTGCGAGCTGTTACATTACCTAACTGTGTAACTCTGAGTAAGTAACTTAACCAGACACCACTCCTGGGCTGGGAGCTGTTACATTGTTACATTACCTAACTGTGTAACTCTGAGTAAGTCACTTAACCAGACAGTGATCCTGGGCTGGGAGCTGTTACATTGTTACATTACCTAACTGTGTAACACTGAGCATGTCCCTATTTTTGGGCCTTGGTTCCTCCATTTTGTCGGGCTTTGTCCAGATTTCTTGCACTAAGAGGTTGAGAGGTAGGGTTTACTAAGGTCCTGGAGCACCTGTAAGTAAGAACATGGAGAAATGATGAAGTAGTAACATGTCAACTTGTTTTGGCTAGATGCATATTACTTATATGGAAGAGAGTTACAGTTTGGAAAAAGGAGGCCTTGCATTAATGCTCCAGATAGGAAGCAGAGAGGGGAGACGATAAGGAGAGGTACAAAAAGTGCTACAATCATTGCAAGAAAAACAAAGATAAACACATTTGGTTATTTAATTTAAATGGTGGTTCAGACAAAGGGAAATGAATTAATGACATATTACTGCTTCATCATTTCTCCATGTTCTTACTTACAGGTGCTCTAGGACCTTAGTAAACCCTACCTCTCAACCTCTTAATGCAAGAAATCTGGACAAAGCCCGACAAAATGGAGGAACCAAGGCCCAAAAATAGGGACATATTTTAAATATTATTCTTACAAACTCAGAGTCATGGTCTCAAGCTAAATGCCAAAAAATGCATAGTCATCCCATTTGAGAAAAACAAAATACCCATGAATTACCACATAGGTGACAGTCCCCTTAATACAGAAGAGGTAATAAGAGATCTGGGGACCCAGGTAGATAGTAATCTATCCTTTGACAATCATATTGCCAAAGTAGTTAGGAAATCCTTCTATGTGGCCCATCTAATTACTAAGGGGTTTACATCTAGAAATAAAGAGGTTATAGTGCCCTTCTACTCGTCACTCATCAGACCCATCACAGAGTACAATGCCTCATTTGGGATGTACCTCACAAGGTACTTCCAACAGCTGGAAAGACCACAAAAGTACCTCACCAAGAGGATTACTGGCCTCAAACATATGTCCTATGCAGCCCGACTGAAAAAACTCCAGCTGTACTCAGTCACATATCGCTTACTCAGAGGTGATCTCTGCCTGACTTACAAAGCCACGTCCAACTCAGAATTGATGGACATGCTCCACCTAAAGAAATCCAAGTCACTACGAGCCACTCACTCTAGTGAGCTAAACCTTGCCACAACAATAAATAGAACATGCTGGAGGGATAAAGTCCTGTCACAGAGACTCCCCATGCTTTGGAACAAAATTCCTAACTATATTAGGCAGAGCCCCTCACTAACACTCTTCAAGAGAAACCTTGACGAGTGGATGGGTAACAGAAAATACACCCCTGGGATCACTTCATTGGCTCTTCTTGACAGAGGCATAGTTAATTAATCAATGGGGAGGTGAAAGCTGACACACTCTGGCTAGGCTTATAAATGCCCTCGGGCAGATATCCTAGTACCTGCCTATGAACCTATAAGAGGCAGAAATAATAACAGGATAAAAAGTAGCTTTGTTCAATAGAAAATTTGACTGACATATCTAAAATGTTGAATGTGAGACTTAATAGTATAAGTGATATAAACTCAAGTTAAGGTAAGGAGATGGGGAAAAGGCTTATTTCAGGCCCTACTGACCACTAATAAGCCGGAATGCCACGACATCTTTTGCATGCTTCTGGTTATCCATATAAGCATCAATGGCCTTTAAAAAAATGTCAAGTTTCTACTCTGATATGCAATTATAGTTCATGCCATGGTTAAAGAATTCTCTGAGACATGGCTCTCTCCTTTTAATGTTATAGCAAATATTTAATCTGGCTAGCATATTGCATAACTAAGAATTAGCTGATTTTGTGTTGCAGTTCTTAAAACTTATTTCAATTATGTCAGGTCAAACAGTATTTTAACAGCAAGACACAGATAATCCCAAAACATCTGTAGGATGCTGAAGTAAGGATAATGTTTTAAACATCTTGCCATAGTTCAGCTATTTTTACTTCCACTACTACTTGTAAAACATCTGTATATACTCTGGCTATACTGTATGCTTAATTACAATAGAATAAAAGCTGAATTGTACTCCATAATGGGTTTAATCACAGATATATATTATGGTAGTACTATGGCTGCCCTTACATCTGCAGTTCCCATTCCAAATTATATAAATGATTCTAAATATTATACTAAACAATTTCCTATTTTAGGTAGCTTTTTATAAAAATTCAGTTTTAACTGTTATAATACCTGTGATGTGATAATACCCTTGCCTTTTACATTGGCTTACGTTTTAGATTCCAGACACTCAGTCAGTGTTTCACTTCCTAAAATGTTTCCATTTTTCCAAACAATAGAATGAAATACTTGGTGCTTTTAATTTTTAGTAAAGTTATGGATCACTGAATTAAATTAAAAAAGTTTGTAATGTAACTGTATCTACATCAGAAGCAATACTACATCAAATTTCTATCCATATACATATCATGTTACCTAAATATGGACATTATTATTTTATATCTATGATGCATATCCCAGAAAGCAGGAACATCAGGATAAGGCCTCAAGATACTCTATTTGTGAGTACCAATGCGTCTGTTGTACACCCTAATATAATTGCTCTTGGTTTTCTATAAAATAGCCATCTTTGTACTCATTTTAATATTTGCAAGACTTGTTTTTGTAACTTATTGGCCTGTCAAACGTAAGTCCATGTGGAACTGTATCAAATATTTTGGCTAAGATAAGGTATATATTATTGATTTATAATCCCTCATCCAAAGCTGCTGATATTTGCCCAATAAATAAATGCAGTATCAGAATGTAGTTATTTTTAAAAATTTAATTGGTTCTTTACCAGTTGTACTAAGTAGCCTGTGTGCTGGCTGATTCTAGTTATTGTTTACTCCAGTATCTTTCAAATAATTACTTCCTAGGCTTATAGACAAGTAACTACCTAGCTCAGTTTTAAACCTTTCTTTTGTACCAGAACCATGCATGTATATTTCTGTAGCTCAAGGACACAGTTATACCTTACTGATTTGTGGCATAAGATTACAAATGACACAACTAGCCTGCCACAGACTAAAAAATAATGTGGATATGTTATCTGAGAGTATGGAACTAGGACTGTGATTTCTGAGAATTTCCCTTTTAAATCACATGCCTCTAAGATTGATGTATCTGTACTTAGATCACTAATCTAATTGTTCTGTGTTTTAAAAATCTAATGTGCAATTGCATTGATCATTATCTGTAATCAAACTTTTATTTTCTGTATATTAAAACTAATGTAGGTCAGCTAAAGTCAGCATAAAGGAAATGCACAAAGGGAATACAAGTATTGCATAACTTACCCTGTAAACTGCCATAATGTCAGTAAAAGATGAACTGTATCACACATTCAATACTAAATCTAGAGTAAAGTGATGCAGAATATTAAATGTTTAACGTTAGCTTTGGTGACAAAAGTAATTCTGTAGAGCCAGCCACATCAAAGAAAATGTGTATGCAAATCAATGAAGAAACAAGCAAGACAGTAAATATTGCAAAACCTTATGCAAATGAATAACTTCAAAATCATATGTCACCTGATAAGAATTTTTTTCAATTCATGCATTCAATGTAGCTGCTTCCTTTAAATTTTTAATTGTTGGAGAATTGTTCGAAGTAGTTAAAATTCTGATTGTTTAATTAACTAGCATCAGCATCATCTGAAGATGGTGCCATATGACTGTTTCAACTTCTTTAAATTTTGAGGAATTACTATTTTAGTGGTTCTGATGAAGTCCCAGATAAAAGGGGACGAAAGTGCTTGACCTTTTATGGATTGTATGCTTTTGGTACATTAAACTTGATTTGAATTTTGTTACTGGACCCTCTTAATTATTTCAGGCTGATACCACAACGTGAGCTTTTGTTTTGTGAAGTTGCTGTTTGCTGCATGGTTATACACTGTTTTTAGTTCTTTAGATGCAGTTCTTCAGTGTTACAGTGGTATTCCTGGATGTTTGCAGTAACACCAAGTCTGATGTAAATGGCAGTAGCACGGGTGTTAATAAGAATGGCTACAATATTTTATGACATTTTGGAATGTTTTTTGAATTTAATGACAGAACTTACCAATACATTTTCTTTCCCTAAGAGCAATGCTGCTCCCGTTCAAACTGACAATCTTGAGATACTAATCATGAATGAGGATGGGAATTTATCACAGCTTGTCTAGCTGCTTTCACAACAAGTCACCCCGATACAATCCTCATTACAAAAACTACAAATCCCTGCAATCTTTGTGGCAGGTTCTCAAAGAACTGGTTGGTTTAACCCATAAGGAATTGATGGAGTGGTAAAACAGAAGAGAGCCATTTCTAACAAGGAGACTTTAAACACCCCTGATTTGGATGGCATACCTTGTGGCCAAAGGGAAAGAACATCTGAGGATTATTCTTCCTGTATCAATAACTGGCTAAACAGGGATTTTACATTCTCCTCTGCATTAACGGACAACCTTCCAGGGACTTACAATGTGCAAAATGAATTACATGATTTTGAAACTAAACTCAGTACGGTACGTAGTTTACTATAGCAATAACCCATGCCTGGGTGTGGGTAATGCTAAATTTACCCACGGTTGGCGTGGTTTTCGCCCGAGGGACCAAACAAAGCCAACCGTGGGTAAATATAGCATTACCCACACCCAGAAGTGGGTTATTGCTATTATACCATGACATTATTTAAGAAAATAAACTATTACTTTTCTTAAATAATGGCATAGTATAATGCCTGTTTACTGCCCTTCCGCAGATGTCTGGCATCCGCAGCAGTTCTGATGTACTGCGCGCCTGCGCAGTACATCAGAGCTGTGGGCAAAAGCAACGGAGAAAGCAAGATCTCTGTTGCTTTTTTTTAGTGTCTCGCTATGTTAAATGAGTTTAACATAGCGAGACAGTTTAAAATAAGCAAAGGAGATGCCCGGTGCCTATTTTATAACTGTCTCGCTATGTTAAACTCATTTAACATAGCGAGATTAAAAAGCAACGGAGATCTTGCTTTCTCCGTTAAACACTGTCTATGTTAAATGGGTTTAACATGGAGACAGCTTTAAAATAAGCAACGGAGATCTCCGTTGCTTATTTTAAAGCTGTCTCCCTATGTTAAACCCATTTTACCTAGCGACAGTGTTTAAACGAAGTTATACTAATGGAAAAGTCCGGCGACGGACCTTTTTCCATTAGTATAACTCGATTTACAACGGGCACGCTGGCCAATCAGCGTGCACGTTTTGGGGGGGTCATGGTATAAAATGCGATAATGCATACCTTACTAAGTGTATAAAAGTTGAAAGAGTACCAAATGTTTTAAGAATAAGCAAGTTTCCTAATGGACTATTTTATGGTCAAAGTGAACTGGATGAATTTGATAGGCACGGATGGGAATTAATGCAGTTTATAATAAGACTTAATATTAATAGAATTTGAGATATATTTAATGAAATTAATAAGTTAAATGTTAAAATGAATAATGATGTGGCATTCTATCAGTTTGAAGCTAATTACAATTTAATTTTTGATAAAACTGAGGAACAAGTTAAAGTTAACTTGGCAAGAAAACCAAAGAAACTTCATAGAGATGAAGCAGAGTATTCATGTAAGCTTGCATACCCCTTAACTAAAACTTATCAAGTGGCAGGTAGGAAAAGTGGTGATATTGTAGTTGAGGGCCTCACGAGATGTGCAGTAGCAAGCCCCACCCCAAACCCACCCCCCTGATGTGTCAATCATGAATATGCATTTCCTCCGAATGTACAACCGAAGAAAAAGTGCACTGAACTGGTGAGGCCCTCGACTACAATATCACCGGAAAACCTGTCGGTCTACAATGAATCGTACCTCTCAACCTCCCATCTCCAAAATGGGAAACACTAGCCCTCAAAATGTGAAACATATACCAACGGCTGCTTACTAACCTGTCAGTCTACAGTGAATCGTACCTCTCAACTTCCCATCTCCAAAATGGGAAACGAGATTTTGCAGGACAAACCATAATCACGACCACCGAAAAGAACCTAATTTACTGTTTTGCCAACATAAAAAAAACTGTATTCAAATGGCATCTGCTATTGTTGATTCCTGTTCGAATAATAAGTGAATATTCATAGTGATGTCTTCACACTGACTTCATGAATATTCACGTGGTATTCGGCATGTTAGCTCGAGGGGGGACTACAGCTCAGTAAATACTAACAGTAAAGAAATGGGATAAATATACTGTTTGTCCTGCAAAATCTCGTTTTACCACATAAATGTCCCAGTCTGGGCAACTAAAAAGGTGGCAAACCTAAAGTATGGTTGCCGGTTTTCCAACAACATTTAGTTTCTGAACTACATTAAATAATGAAACTTACATTATACTTGTTATGAGGGGCAGGGAAGAAACGAGCCATTTGTGCACATTTAATATTTTCATCTCATGTATGCACGAGCAAATTAAATATGCAGACCGGGTTGTCACTCAATTTGTGACACGCCCACTTCTGCACGAATCGAACTGGTGAGGCCCTCAAATACAATATCGCCGGAAAGGTAATTTTCAGAATGAGAGTGAGACTAGTGGGGCAGTAGGGGGGTGTTAATATGGAAACTGATAGTTACAGACAGAGGAACATACCTCTACAAAACCCCCCTTTTAATAATAGAGAAGACAGTAAGGTGTTCGAGCAAGAGTATCCACCTTTCAGAAGTCTGAGCAAATTGGTAATAAAAAACATCAGCAAAATTTTTTACTGCATCTGCATACCCTGAGAGGAAAGAAAAAAACTGGCCAGAGACAGTATTGGAGGAAAAACAGCAGAAACAACTATTAAAAGAAGATGGGTTAATTAAAGCATTTGAAGGTAAAATGCTTAGCCTGACTGGCTATAATATTTGTAATTATTCTGACCTGACTATTATCCAGACCCATTTTTCCTTGTTTAAGAAAGTTTTAAAGTTTGTGCCAGAGTGTTGGTGTGATATAGCCAAGGTCTTAACTGAATTCAAACTTTTTACAAGAAAACGTAAGAACTATGTTTAAACATAAAGTTAATGTAGGTGTTCCATCTAGTGACTTTAAAATAAGTACATTTAACCCTCCATTACATCCTATGATAGCTAGTTATGAAATGATTTGTACACAGGAAATTTATAATGCTTATAATAGCTGTAACAGGATATCTTACATTTTAAAGCTGAAGCCTTACTATTAAAGAGTTTAAGAACCAATGAGGATATACATGTTATGAAGCCAGATAAGGATAGGGGGATTGTTTTGATGTATAAAAATGATTATAACAACATAATGAGTGAAATATTGGATGATACAAACACTTATACAATAGTGTCATTAAATGAAATGAATATTGCACACAAAAATATTCAGATGTTTCTGGAAGACTCTTTATTTCAAGGGCTAATTAATAAGATGGTTTAAGTTGGAGTAAGTAAGTTTCCTAAATAATTTTGAACCAAAACATTTTCTGGAAGTAAAATAAAAGTTCAGGTCAGTGTCACTAAGCCACTTAATTATTTTCTTCTCAAAAGTAAACCTTATTAAATTATTAAATATGCGGGTTAAACTTGTATTCCATGGCTTATTAAAAGTAACATGTCAAAAGTAAACCATATTAAATATGCGGGTTAAACTTGTTTCCAATGGCTTATTAAAAGTAACATGTTATGAGCCAGATTTTACGCTAACCTTAACTCTTCAACTCAGAAGTATAAGAATGTGGACAGGACAATGGAAATATGTATCTCTGTGCAAGAGTTTGTGATGGTGTCTGATATAAAGCATAGCTAACTGGAAGGTAATAGCTTTAGTAGAGAACTCCAACCTTTAGAATACCAGTAAGCTGAAACACTGAAAAATAATGCCAGAAACAAAAACGGGTGAAAAAATCAACTTCAAGTGTTTTTTGCAGGAAGGCAAGCCCCCCCCCCCCAACTTATATTTATCAAAGGCCCTTGCTACCCCCATAGTGCCTTTTTTAGGCAAGGCTCAAAAGACAAACCCACCTCCATAGGTATCACAAGGGATAAGAAACTAAGAGTAATGCTACTCAACGCCAGAAGTCTAAACCTCAAGATGCATGCACTCGAAACTCTCCTTAGCATGGAGAACATCGATATCTGTGCAGTAACAGAAACCTGGTTCAGGGCTCCCGAGAGCACCCCAGCACTACCAGGTTATACCTCATACCATGCTTTTCGGCCCCAAAACTTGGACCGAACCACAAAAGGAGGGGAGTATCGATATTCATCAAAGATACCCACACCTCCAGGTTGGTGGCAAAGCACGAAGCATCAGAGACTATCCATGTGCAACTAACAGTGGGTAAAACTGCCTTCCAGTTTATAGCCTGCTACAGACCACCCTCCCAAACCCAGGAACCCCACTCGGCCTTTCTGAGAACACTGGAAAATATGAAGGTCTCTCCAAACACCATTATATTGGGCGACTTCAACTACCCAAACATAGACTGGGAGCATTACTCTAGCTCCAACACCTAGCCCAAAGGTTCCTAGAATTTATAAACTCAAATGCTATGGAACAACTTGTTACCACTCCCACAAGAGGGGAAAACATACTGGACCTGATCATCACCAACATGGGGACTCTATGCTCCAGACCAGAAGTGTATCCCTCACTGGTAAGATCAGACCATAAACTAATCTCACTGGATATTCACATCCCGACCCCACCCCTGCCCAGAAAACCACAGTGAAAAACTTCTCTAAAGCAAATTTCACACTCCTCAAAACTGAGGTGGAATCCTTCAAAGCCCCCGGGCCTGTGGAAAATACGGCCCAGACCGCAGAATCCTTTATAAACGCATTCTATGAACACCTTCAGGAATGCATGGATCATGCAATCCCAAATAAAACCAAGACCCAATCCTCCAAAGGCAGGCGTCCTGTCTGGTGGACCCCAGCCATAAACAAACTATACAATAGAAGGAGGAAGCTACTAAATGATAGAGCAAAATCCCAAAAAGGGAAGGCATCACTGATCAGTATTAGCAAAAAACTACGGGCACACATAAAATTGTCTAAGGCCAGCTTTGAGAGAAAAATTGCACAGGACACTAAGGATAATCACAAGGCTTTCTTTAGTTATGTTAGGAACCTGGGTGGTAATTCCCAGATATGCTCAGAATTAGTCCAAAATGACAAAAAATAGACCGAACCCACAGACATTGCCAATATCCTAGCTGACAGGTTCAGCGCAAACTTCTCCCCCCCCTCCCCACCAAAAGGGCAAATATCTATCCCAGCAGAGTGCTGCCCCCCTGACATCTCAGATGCTCAGGTAAGAGACACCCTCTCCAAAGCAAAAAACACAGCATTAATGGGACCAGATGGTGTCCCGGGCTGCGTCCTACATGAACTCCAAGAAGAGCTAAACCCAAACATAAAACTACTGTTCAATCTCAGCCTTACTACAGGATATATGCCCAAAGAGTGGCGTACAGCAACAGTGGTCCCTCTCCATAAAGGTGGTGCCTCAACGGATCCTGGAAACTATCGCCCCATAAGCCTGACTAGCTTGGTCTGCAAAGCTATGGAAAGGATCATCATGGACCTCATAAATAAAGATATTGGGGACCTACAAACACTGGATCCTACCCAGTTTGGCTTTGTTAAGGGCAGATCCTGCCTCTTAAACCTGGTTGATTTCTTTGAAACAGTCACCAAGGCCATTGACGAGGGGAAGGTGGTCCACACAGCCTACCTGGACCTTGCAAAAGCCTTCAATACAATACCCCACTCGGGCATTATAGATAAGCTCACCAGCTTAAATATAAACCCCTATGTCACTAGATGGATTGCAAACTGGCTCAAGGACAGAACCCACATGGTTAGAATTGCTGGAGCCATGTCAGACTCCAAATCAGTTACAAGTGGTGTCCCACAAGGCTCAGTCATGGGACCTCTCTTGTTCAGTATATATTTCTCGGAGGTACAGGCCAACACGGAAGGACTGTGGCTGACCAAGTTCGCAGATGACTGCAAACTGGGTGCCATAATCGACTCTCCAGCCGACACAAGCATCCTCCAAAAGGGCCTCATAGAAACAGACAACTGGTGCCAGAGCCATGGCCTCAAGCTAAATGCCAAAAGTGTATAGTCATCCCCTTTGGCAAAAACAAAGTGCCCACAAATTACCACATAGGTGGTAATCCATTAAGTACAGAAGAAGTAATTAGGGACCTGGGGACCCACGTTGATAGCAATCTCTCATTTGACAACCACGTGGCCAAAGTGGTTAGAAAAACATTTTATATAGCCCACCTAATCATGAAGGGATTCACATCTAGATCAGGGAGGTCATCGTGCCTCTTTACTCATCCCTCATCAGGCCCATAATTGAGTACAATGCCCCTTTTGGGATGTACCTTACCAGACACCTGCAGCAACTGGAAAGACCCCAAAAGTACCTCACCAAGAGGATCAAAGGGCTCAAACAGATGCCATATGCTGCCTGGTTAAAGAAACTCCAGCTCTACTCAGTGGCATACCGCCTGTTCAGAGGTGATCTGTGCCTGACATATAAAGCCATGTCCAACCCGGAATTAATGGACATGCTGCACCTCAGAAAATCCAAATCCCATCGAGCTCACGCTCGAGAGACTTGAACCTCAGCACTGAAATAAATAGGACATGCTGGAGGGACAGATTCATAACCCAGAGGCTCCCTTCACTCTGGAATAAAATCCCAGTCCAGGTTAGGCAGAGTCCCTCATTGACTCTCTTCAAGAGGAATCTTGATGAGTGGATGGGAGATCGTAGGTTTACCCCGGGTATCACTTCTGTGTCACTGTTAGACAGAGGCACAGTATACTAACCTCGAAAAAGGGCATAGCAAAATAAATTTAAAATGGGTGGCGAAAGCCAAACACATTCTGGCTAGGCTTATAAATGCCCTAGGGCAGATAGCCTAGTATGAAGCTATGAACCTATGAACTCCATGCTCACACCAACTAAAAGAAGGAGCGATTGACATTTCTTTTTCTTCTTCAGGCTACTGACTCTAGAGGAATTTCACCATGACCAACTGTAGAGGAGCTGAAGGTGATTTTCTTTTCTTGCACAAAATCATGTCACTGGAACTGAAAAATAAATAAATAAATAAATAAATATATATATATATATATATATATATATATATATATATATATATATATATATATCACTGTAGCTTGTCCTTAATCTATAATGTGCATTTAGAAGATGTAATGTGTTTATATATAATATAGAATTATTAATAAATAAGAATTAAAATTAAGAGATGCTAGTATACTGTGACGTCATAATTAGGCATGTGACATAAATCTAAATAAAATGTTATAATCTCAGTTATGAACAATATACTTAGTATTATGGACCAGCAAAAGCTGGTAGAATTTAACAGGACAGGAACAAAATTAGTAGAAACAGCTACTTGCTGAGTTTAAAATTAGAAAATGTGAAACTTGTAAACTCAAATACTTGATTCGCAGAAATTCCTGCATTCTCACTGAGTTTTTTATTTTTTTTAGCCGCTGTCAGGTAATTACAGCTCTTCATTATCTCGGTCTTCCAGCAGGAGTGAGAACGGCTCAAATCTCTGCTATTGAAATAAAGTAGATAGTTCAGTTGCTGAAATGCTTAATCTAATCAGTTCTAGTAGCATATTATTTGATAGTGCTTTTATTTAATCTACCAAGTAGCAGTTCCTTATTTGTATAATCCACACGTTAGTTTCCCACAGTTGCAAGGAAGACTATTCAGAGCATATAAGATGGAATTGAGAAGCCATGGTTGTACATTTAGTAAGAAATAATGCCTGGGAGGTGAGCGCTGAAGTGAAATAATGGATTTTCTAGGGCTTCACACTAGATGAAGAGCTTTCTCTTACCTGGAAACTCCACTATGTTCCTATAATTCTCATTGTGGAAGATTTTTCTGCACTTAGAAAATGTCCTCTGTGTTTTTGTGTTTTAATTTATTTTATGTTTTAACAGAATTTTTTTTTTTGAATAAAAAGAGTCACTTCCATTTTAAACATACTAAAAAATATATAGCAGGAGGTAAAAATAAAAGAAAACACATAAAATAAAACTACAAAGCATTAATGAAGAGACTATTAGCATTTTTTGTGTATGATTTTATGCTGGTGTATGGAAGGCTGTCATAGTATAATATTCAGCAAACACTTCATTCTCCCAAAGTTTTTCTATATGTTGCATTTCATTAAAAAATTCTGATTGCATTTATTTGCTTATTAAATTAAATAAAAACTTTATAAAAAAACAAATATGGCATCTGTAGTTCGTTAAAATGAAACTTTCTATATATGTTTTACATAGCCTATTACCAATAAACTATCTGTGCTGACATTGCTTATGACTATCAATGAAATGCAATCTGGAATGTTAAATATATACTGTCCTACAGTAAAAGCTGTTTCAAAATTACACCAGTTATAAATACTAAAAGTGACATAGTGCACATGTGAATCTGAAATAATCAAAGTATTGTGACGCAGTAGTCACATGCACATTTCAGTGCAATTACTGGAGTGAGAAGATCAAAATGAATAACTCCAACTAAGTTTCCTATAGATTATATGCTCTGTTAAAACTCTGTTGCTCCATTTATTTTTGCTGATATATCACAAAAGTTACTAAACAATAGGTTACTGCAAGTTTATGAAGATGAAGCTTTCCTAAGATGTGTTATATGAGTTCCTTATCTTGGCGTCTAAATAGATATGTACACCATAAGTATAGGTACAACTTGATGGTAATTTCAAACTACAATGCTATTAATAATTTTAAATTTAACAACATGTATTTTACTTGAGATTAAATGTTGCATCTCATGACTCTTCAATGCGAAAACTGAAACTCCTAAAAATTGTCATTGTTGGAACATAAGAGCAAAGTGTGAAACTCACTGCTGCAATAAAAAAAATAATTTCTTTTGCTGGGAGGTAAGCCCTCCACCACCATTGATATTGGTCATGTGATGAACGCCATTTTATTAGGAAGGTGGTTAACTGCTGTTCTCTCATGTCTTTATCGCTGTATGTTGAAAACCTGCTGCCAACTGCAGAATAATTTCAAGTGGATGACCAGAAATTGCATAACACTCCTTCAGGACATGTCATAGCCTCTCTTCTATTAAGAACCAAGGATACAATAGGATTACAGTAACTGGATAGCTGGCCAGTTTCTGCTCAAACCTTAACTGATAAGCATTCCTGATGGCTGATAATTGGATCTATATCACAATACCGAATGTTTAGGTTGTCAAACACGTAAACGTCAATACCTAAACAGTGAAAGCTGAAAACTGTGAATGGCCACTTCGGCGAATTTTTTCACAGAGAAAACATTTGCTTGGCTGTTAGCAGGAATTTGGCCTTTTCGCTAATGTAGAGCGATCTCAGAGTTGGTATATTTAGTTACGGGGGTGTGGGGGGTGAAGCCCCCCACTTGATTAGGGTTTGAAAGTTTGTTTTCCTGTCTGCCGGCCAAGTGAATTTTTTTCCCTTTGAGAAATTTGCAGAAAAGCTCATTCACAGTTTTAAGCTTTCACTGTTTAGGTGTCGACATTTAGGTGTTCGTTTATCTAAACATTCAGTTTTATAATATAGACCCTAATAATCAGTGGCCATTAAGCAGAAGGACTCAGACAGAAAGGGAAAATAAGAACAACTCTGAAGACTAGTCAAAATATTTTGGCTTCCACGTGGAGTTAGTTGGGTTTAGCAATCAGCAGCTCTAGCAGCAGAAGACTCCAGGACGGCTGCTACAATTTTGGTGCATCTCTAACTTAGGCCAACAATAGTAGATTAGTGTTGGGGGGGGGGGGGCAAAAAAATAACAGACTAATAAGAAATCAACATCCTCAGAAGTACAGTAGCATGTTGTGTTTAAAACATTCAATGATGTAGGACAGAACTGGGGAAATTGCCAGAATTCAGACATAAATTGAATGTGAAAACTGTACTTTAAGGTTTCTGTTAGTTTGACTGATGTGTTGAATAATGACAAAAAGACCACAACAACTGCAAGAAGATAGCATTTCTTTTAAAGATCAGTGTCGTGTTGACTAGATTTTAAGTAGCTTCAGCTTCTCAATAAAAAAGTGCTTTGCTATTCTATTGTACTTTGCAAATGTACTGTTTTTCTAGTAATGTAAGTCACTTTAAAGGAAATGAGATTTGGAAGAGACTCTTTTGTCCTGGGTCATCTTCAATGTGGTGCTAAATATATAGGTTAGCAAGAATTAAAAGGATAAGGGTAGGATAGGGTTAAGTGGGAGGGAGGGATGTTAGGAGGAAATGAGGTAAGGACAGGGAGGGGATTAGAGGGTTTTGGCAAGTGTAGTTGAGGTACGAGTCACATTTTGGTGTGAATTTATTTTTTTGGATAATGAGATTTTTAAGGATTTTTCTCATTGTTCCTATCAGTCCACTATTTTTAGAAAACAAGCTTTTTCAAACATGTACTTGCATTGGTCTAGTTGCCATCCAGTTTTACAGAAAGGAGGTATAGTGCACGATAACATGATTAACTTATCTAGAATTATCTCAGATTATGGTATGTTCATACTAGAGTTTTACAGAAAAGAGGTATAGTGCACGATAACATGATACACGTATCTAGAATTATCTCAGATGATGGTATGTTCATACTAGAGTTTTACAGAAAAGAGGTACAGTGCACGATAACATGATACACTTATCTAGGATTATCTCAATGATGGTATGTTCATACTAGACATGAACAAGTTGAAGAAATGCAGACTTGCACAAACAAAGTTGACCTGGACCCACAAGTAAGTGCAGGGAGGGGGTGGGTAAGAGCTAGGCTAGGGGGTTAAGGGATTGGCTAATCACTCGAGGCATGGCAGTGTAGGTAGTGAAGGGGGATTGGAGGAGGTAAGGAAGGATGGGACTCAGGATGGGTTTAAGTATAGGGAGCTAAAGGAAGTAGTTACATTTGGCATGAGTTAGTGGTGCAGTAACAGCTAGCTTATGTCCAGATGACTTGTAGGTATTGTGGATGCACGCATGCCTTGGATGGTGGGGAGAGAAGGGATTAGTTTAACTGAGTTAGTTCCCTTCTCTCCCTTTGGTGTTCTGTGTTAGTAATTTTTAAGTTGGGGATGGAGCTTGAGAATATAGGTTGGGCTTGCTGGCATGGAAGATTACTGAGAGGAGAGTGTGTGAGAGTGAATGGTTGGTGGGTACTCTCTGTATGAGTGTGGTGCTTGGCTTACCTGGGTATTGGTGTGATTTTCTGGGGGTCCGGTAGGCAGGGTGTTGTGGTAGGTGCTACCTGGTGTCCTGTGGTGTCTCCTGTTGTTTCGCAGTTGTTGAGGTGCTTGCTGGTGGTCCAGTGGTGGCTCCAGTTGGCTGGTAGGGCTGGTCATGGTGGGTTAGCCTTTGCCATGCGGTCGGGTGTAGCCATGTGGGTAGGCCAGGTTCGTTGTTCCTCCTTCCCGGTTGGGCCATGCGGTCAGGTAGTAGCACATGGGTTGGCCTGGTAAACAAAGAAAAAAAAAAGTGTCCTATGGTGGTCGCAGTAGACTCTGGGGGGTCCAGCGCTGTAATCCTGTCTAGGTACGTCATGTTCGGTGTCCCTCTAATTTACCCTGGTGGGTTTGTGCACTTCTGTGACCTCTCTCTGGTGTCCTATGTGTTCCTTGGGGGTCACAGTCAGCTGTGGAGGTCCAGCGCAGTAATCCTGTCTAGGTCATTGAGTTTGGTGTATCCCTAGTGCTCCCTGGTTGGTTTGTGGGCTTCTGTGGCTTTCTCCAGTCATCGGCATTTTCCCTGGTGATGGTGATAGGCTGTGGGGGGGTCCAGCATTGTAATCCGGTCCTGCCTCGATGTCCGTTGGATCCCCGGGTGCTCCCTGGTGGGTTCATGGGCTACTGCAGCCTTTCTCCATTCTCCGGTGACTTTTCTTGGTTTCCGCGCATACACGTGGTTTCCGGGGCTTCCCTCAGCATCAGTAGTGGTGAGGATTCCCTTTCACTTTCCCTGGTGGATTCTTGGGCAGCTGCTTTTGTTTTCTGCTGTTTGGGTGCTGGTTCATGCATGCACACTGCGGTTATCAGCCGTTACCTCTCATGGGATAAGGATTTGCAGTCCAGAAGAAAGCGGTAAGGGTTACAGGCTTCTGGGGGTTGAATGGTGTTGGAATCTGTGTGGCTTGAATGTAGGTGGATAGAGGATAGGAGTTTTTGTGTGTGTGTGTGTGTGTGTGTGTGTGTGTGTGTGTGTGTGTGTGTGTGTGTGTGTGTGTGTGTATATATATATATATATATATATATATATATATATATATATATATATATACATACATACATACATACATACACACCTAGTGGTGATAGGGCAGGGGATGGTAGCTGTAGGGAAGTATGTGGCTGAATGGGTATGCAGCAGAAGGGTGATGAGTGTGCTAGGCAGGGGATATTTTATTTATGAAGGAAGTATAAGTGCATTAGCTATATGCCTAGCAGGTAAGCTATGCAAGGGGTGGTTTTAGGCTGCAGAGTATAGGTAAGTAGGGGAGTTGGTAGAGAGTGGTAGAGCATAGGGCAAGACAACATTATAGGGGTTGGGGGAGTAGGGTAGTCAGGTCTGTGGAACTGCGTTAACATTGTGTTCTTTTTTACAGATGGCTAAGTTACCAGAATTACAACAACGATGGCAGGCTATCGTAGCCTAAGCATAAGAATTATTCCAGGACGTGATGAGATCCAAGGTGGAGCCAGAGCAAGCTTCAGGCAGAAAGAGACAGTGCCCTGTGATGACTCCAGACTGGGGGAAAAGGCAGCAGTTGGAAAAACAGATGGTTACAGTGGAGGCTCTTGTTCCCAGTACGTTACAAGGCGAAGGTGCAGGTAGTATTAATGTACCAATGGTTGGGGAGGCACAGGCAGTTGAGGTCTTGTTGGATGAGGATAGGCAGTTGATGAGGTCTTGTTGAATGGGGATATGGAAAGGGGAGAAACAGTGTTAGACAGAATGTAAAGGGGGTTGGTATAGGCAGCCAGGTGTCTGGGCAGACAGATGGTTGGAGTGGACCTGGGCTCTAAGGACAGCTTGACTGGTTTGGAGGTAAAATCAGATTTTGGGCTGTGGCCAGGGGACTGGCTAGCTACTCAGGGAATGGGACAGTGCAATAGAGGGGTTATTTTACATTTCGGGGACGGTGAAAGAAAAAATCTGGAAAGGTGAGTACGTGGATTAGTTTGAGCTGCTAAATGTGGAAGGGGTCCAGAGGTTAGTGAAAGTGGAGTCAGACACTAGCAAGGACTTGTTGGCGGAGTTAGCAGCGCTGGGTAGGAAAAGGACAGGTAAGCTTAGGCCCAGGACTTGGGACAACTAGATGGTTGGCTTTATTTATTACATTGCAGTGCAGCTGGAGAAGGATGGAGCACTGGCTTTGCCCCTTTTAGGGTATTTTCTCACAATTCAGGAGGCACAACGTTTGAGGCCGGGGAACGCATGGTTGTGGTATGATGAGCAGTTCCGTAAATGGAAAGCAGTTGACCAGTCTCTTCGGTGGGAGGTGCATCATCCTGATATATGGCTGGCTACAATGATGGACAGCTTTGGTGAGTTTTGATAGGAGGATGAGCATGGGTGAGGCAGGTGGGGTGTGTTGGTCATTTAACAAGGGTACTTGTTCATGGGTTGGGTGCAAATTTGCACACACTTGCTCAAGATGTGGAGGGAATCATTCTGCGGCTTACTGTGGGCAGCAGTGTTTTGGTGCATGGAACAACACTGGTATGGGCCAAGAGGGAGATTTTCTTTCCTCTCAAGGATTATAGACAGCTTGATGTAGAGGCAATTTTCATGGACTCAGGGGAATGGGATCCTTTAGAGGCAATAGGGAGAGGGGTGCCTTTCCACATTAAGGTGGAGGTATTGGAGGATATGCTTTGCCAGTGTTCTGATCTCATTCTTAAGACTGAGGTCATTCAAGGGTTTCAATGGGGATTTCCTATTAAGTCCAGGGTAGGGTTGGGGGGGAGTTGTAAGAACCCCCATTCAGTGCAAGGGAAAGAGGATGTTTTGGAAGAGTTGGTAGGTAAGGAGTGTAAGGCAAGGTGTTTGTGGGGTCAATTTGATACACCGCCTTTTGTTAGCTACAAGGTGTTGCCATTGGGTTTAGTGCTGAAGAAACGGCCTGGGGAGTTTAGACTGATTCATCATCTTTCATTTCCAGAAGGGAGGTCAGTGAATGATTTTATTGGGCATGAAGAAGTTAGGGTTCATTACGCCTCTTTGGATGATGCAGTGTAGGTGATCAGGGAATTTCAGGAGCCGTGGGTGGTTAAGGTTGACATTGAATCAGCTTTCCATTTGTTGCCCATTAGGAGGGAGGATTGGCCGTTGTTTGGATGAAGGTAGGGGGTAAATACTATTTTGACACTGCCATGCCAATGGGTTGTTCCATGGCATGTGCGACGTTTGAGAAATTTAGTGCACTTTTAGATTGGATTTGGAATCAGGGGGTAGGAAGGGAGAAGGCGGTGCATTATTTGGATGATTTCTTGTTAGTCGGGGAAGGGAGGGTGAGGGCTCAACAGGGGTTGTAGGAATTTACCAGTATGTATGCGGAACTGGGTGTACCTTTGGCACAGCACAAGATGGAAGGTCAAGCAAGAGTGTTGGAGTTCCTGGTGTTAATGGTAGATGTGGATCGGGGATTGTTTCATCTACCTCAGGATAAGATAGAGAGGTTGTGGTCAGCTATACAGGGGTGATGGACAAGAAGAAGATTCGGGTTGGTTCAGTCATGGAATTGTTGGGTCTTCTGTACTTTGCCTGTCAAGTGGTACATCCAGATCAGACATTTTGCAGGGCATAGCTTATATGCTAAAAGGGAGTAGGAGCAAATATCATTGGGTTAGGGTGACCAGGCTAGTGCAGGAGGATTTGAAGTTGTGGGATGGTTTTGTGCAACAATTTAATGGGATTTCTTTTTGGCAATCAGATTGGGTGGGTCAGGAAGAACTTCAGTTGTTTACAGACGCAGCAGCCGGTATTGACATGGGGGTTACTTTGGGGGAAGATGGTTTGCAGCGCAATGGCCTCCAGATTGGGATGAGGAATAGAGGCATGATGTTGCTTTTTTAGAACTGATGCTGATATGGGCAGCTTTGGAGGTGTGGAAGGAGCAGTTGAGGAACACGTGGGTAGTTTTTCATTTGGATAATATGGCTGTGGTGAAGGTGTTACAAAAGAAGACAGCTAGGGCAGAATTGCTGTTGAGGATATTGCGGAAGTTGGTATTGCAGAGCCTGTTAATAAATTTTTCTTTTAAAGCGGTACATGTGCCTGGTGGTAAGAATTATATTGCTGATAGTTTGTCCTGCTTTCAGTTTTGCAGGTTTTGAGGGTTGGCTCCGGGGGCGGTCGAGGTGCCAGAAACACTGCCAGAGGAGATGTGGAATCTTGGGACAGAATAGTCAGGCATCTGGTACAGCATTCTTGGGTTTCTTCTATGAAGAAGGCATACGGTAGGGCTCTTTTTGATTTTAATCAATTTGTTTTGTGATTGCTGGAAGAGTTAAGGGTATGGTCAGAGGAATTATTGTTAAGATATGTGGCTAGTGCTTGGGAGAAAGGTAAGGCTTTGCAGACAGTTAAAGTAGATCTGGCTGCTATTAGCAATTTTGCTAAGTTGGGGGGGTTTGCAAGATTTTACGAAGTCCTGGACATTTGAATGTATGTTGAGAGGGTGGGGGAGGGTGATGGTGGAGCTTAGGGATACACGGTTGCCAATTAAAAGGGGAATATTGAAGATTTTGTTACAGGGTTTAGGATTATTACACGGTGGTTTGCTGGATTATTTTATGTGGGGCACTCTATGCACGTGGTTATATTTTGGAATTTTCAGGGTATCAGAATTGTTAGGTTCCTTATGTTGGAAGGATGTTATAATGACTGAGAGGGAGGTCAATATCGGAATACAGAAAAGCAAGACAGATCAGTTGGGTAGGGGATGTACGGTAGTGCTCAAAGAGGACAGGAACCTTTGTCTTTGCCCAGTAACTTGGATTACAACATTTAGGAGTAGGAAGTTGGGGTGTTCAGAGGGGTTGGTGTTTTGTTCAAAGGATGGCAGGGTAGTTTCCAGTAGTAGATTTATTACTTTAATTAGGAGGATTTTGGGTTGCATGGGATTTCCACCTGAGAAGTTTGCAGCTTATTCTTTTAGAATTGGGAGGGCTTTGGATTTGGCTAGACAGGGTAGTTCCATTAAGGTTATTAAGAGAGCGGGCAGGTGGTCCTCAAATGCCTTTTTATCTTATATTAGATAGTACTGTTTGTGATTAGTAACAATTTTTCTTTTTCTTTTATGGAAGCGTATACTCATTTTGGGCCATTCATATATACACTGGGTTGAGAAGCGTGCCTTAATCAGGGAGGATGGAAGTAATTTGGGTTTATCTTATTTAGGATGTTCTGTGGTTTGGCATGGGGTTAGGGGTATGCATTGGGATAGGTTGATGTTTAAATTTCAGAAGGCTAAATCACGGATAGCATGTCCTGATATAATAACAATTCATTTGGGAGGTAATGACTTGAGTATTTTGACTAAGATGTGTTTAGCTGAGATTATTTTGCAGGATTTGTGGAGACTACAGGTTAGGTACCCAGGTATGCAAATTGTGTAGTTGGAGTTGATTCCTCGATTGTTTTGGAGGGAGGCGTGCAGTTATAAAGCTATTGAAAGGGCCAGGAGGTTTGTTAACCATACATTTGAGGGGCAGCTAAGAAAATTGGGGATATATATCATTCAACATGGGGACTTTGGGCAAGGAGAGGTAGGTTGGTGTCATACGGATGGAGTTAATCTGAATGAAATTGGTTTGGATTTGTTAAATTTGCATCTCAAGCTCTTTCTACAAGAGATGCTGCAAGTTAAGGTTTAGGAGGGGGAACAACCTGGGATCAGGCTGGTGGCGGAGAAGAGGGACAGGATTGTCCTATTCTGTTCCCCCTCTAAGGATGTGATTTGATTTGGCCAATGGTTTTGTGTAGTGGAAGGTGAGCAGGTACGCTGCCTATTATTTGTGGGGGTGGGGGTGAGCAGGTACACTGCTCCAGTGGAGGAAGTTTCAGGGTGAGCAGGTACGCTGCCCTGAGGTGTTCGAGCAGGGGGAGTTGTTATGCTGCCCTGAGGATCGTTGTGGCTGAAGGCAATTGATATTGTTTATATGTTTGAAGTTCATGTTATGATAATATATAATAAAGGTTGTCAAATGGCTTTGTGTGTCCAGAGTGGTTTGTTCAATGGGGGGCCAGGACAAATGCAGTTTGGCACAAACAAAGTTGTCCTGGACCCATGAGTAAGTGGGGGAAGGGGTGGGGGGTGGGGAAGAGCTAGGCTAGGGATTAAGGGATTGGCTAATCACTAGAGTGATGGCAGTGTAGGTAGTGAAAGGGGATTGGAGTAGTTAAGGAAGTGAGGTAAGGAAGGGTGGGACTCAGGATGGGCTTAAGTGTAGGGAGTTACTGGAAGTAGTTATATTTGGTGTGAGTTGGTCCCTCCCACCCTCCCTTTTTTGGTGGAGGAAGATTTGGTTGGTTGGAGCAGAGAAGAGGGACAGGATTGTCCTCTTCTGTTCTCCCTCTAAGGATGTGGTTTGATTTGGCCAATGGTTTTATGTGGTGGAAGGTGAGCAGGTATGCTGCCTATTATTTGTGGGGGGGGGGGGTGAGCAGGTATGCTGCCTATTATTTGTGGGGAGGGAGGAAGTTTCAGGGTGAGCAGGTACGTTGCCCTCATGTGTTAGAGCAGGGTGAACAAGAGTATAGGATGCCCAGGTAGATTTGATTGCAACACAAAAGTTGTTGTTTATATAAGCCAATGCACTTCCTGTGACATGTTT
>NC_056745.1:1441397412-1441399912 GCF_019279795.1 Protopterus annectens
ATGATATTCATGCATTGTTTGGCACAACTAGCAAGATTTCTCAGAAAGCATTGAGCGCAGGTGGATTGACATGCAATGATGACTGTCACTGCTTCTCAGTGGAAATACTATGATAAATAAATAATGTTCGAGCACAGAATACCACCCATAAATTAGCCACCAAAATACATCAATCAATTAAAGCCCTAGCCAGTTTCAGAAATACAAGTTCATCAATCCATAATGAAAAGATGACTAATTCCAACATTTTGTCTTAAATAGTATTGTGAGTGCAGTACAATGGACTCTGTATAGTCAGATTCCATCAAGGTTTGCAGCAAAATGTTTTGAAAAAAAAAGGTTTGCAGGTCTTAACATGCAAGTGCAAAAAAAAAGATGAACCTTTTTGTTCTTTTAATAAGAAGTCTTTCTTATAATGTAAGATATGCAAAGATACAAAGGTGTGCAAATATCCTGAATTCACTGACAGGCACATTATTAGACATGGACCACTTTGCATACTAGATAGCATAAATATACTAGTGCACTTATAACAAATATTACCCAGGTATAGTTTGTGTGCCCTGTATTAATGCAATACAATGACTGTATACTCCATATTACCTGGGCATGCACCATGGCAGCTTGTTCAACCACCATGCGTATAAAAGAGTGAGGGCAAACTGGATATGAACTGGGCGCTCAGCAGGGCAGCCCTTAAGCCTGTATCAGTGTAGCATATTGTACATTACTTGTGCAAACAGCATGGCACACTCTCTGTCAGCAATATTATAACTGAGTAAATGCATACCTTACATTACCTGGGCACACATTATAGCAGTCTGTGTCCAGCATTAATATATCACCAGTGCATGTCAGGCATTACCAGGGCATACTGTTTAGCAGCCTGTTTGGACAGTATTAATATAAAAGAGTTAGTGCATAAGATGCATGCAGCATGGCACCCTGTATGCCCAACATTAATCTAACACATTGAGTGTATGTAAGTCATGCCACACATAGAGCATGGCACCCTGTACACCCAACATTAATCTAACACAGCGAGTGTATGTAAGTCATGCCACACATAGAGCATGGCACCCTGTACACCCAACATTAAACTAACACAGCGAGTGTATGTAAGTCATGCCACACATAGAGCATGGCACCCTGTACACCCAACATTAATCTAACACAGCGAGTGTATGTAAGTCATGCCACACATAGAGCATGGCACCCTGTACACCCAACATTAATCTAACACAGCGAGTGTATGTAAGTCATGCCACACATAGAGCATGGCACCCTGTACACCCAACATTAAACTAACACAGCGAGTGTATGTAAGTCATGCCACACATGCAGCATGGCACCCTGTACACCCAACATTAATCTAACACAGCGAGTGTATGTAAGTCATGCCACACATAGAGCATGGCACCCTGTACACCCAACATTAATCTAACACATTGAGTGTATGTAAGTCATGCCACACATAGAGCATGGCACCCTGTACACCCAACATTAAACTAACACAGCGAGTGTATGTAAGTCATGCCACACATAGAGCATGGCACCCTGTACACCCAACATTAATCTAACACAGCGAGTGTATGTAAGTCATGCCACACATAGAGCATGGCACCCTGTACACCCAACATTAAACTAACACAGCGAGTGTATGTAAGTCATGCCACACATAGAGCATGGCACCCTGTACACCCAACATTAATCTAACACATTGAGTGTATGTAAGTCATGCCACACATAGAGCATGGCACCCTGTACACCCAACATTAATCTAACACAGCGAGTGTATGTAAGTCATGCCACACATAGAGCATGGCACCCTGTACACCCAACATTAATCTAACACATTGAGTGTATGTAAGTCATGCCACACATAGAGCATGGCACCCTGTACACCCAACATTAATCTAACACAGCGAGTGTATGTAAGTCATGCCACACATAGAGCATGGCACCCTGTACACCCAACATTAAACTAACACAGCGAGTGTATGTAAGTCATGCCACACATAGAGCATGGCACCCTGTACACCCAACATTAAACTAACACAGCGAGTGTATGTAAGTCATGCCACACATAGAGCATGGCACCCTGTACACCCAACATTAATCTAACACAGCGAGTGTATGTAAGTCATGCCACACATAGAGCATGGCACCCTGTACACCCAACATTAAACTAACACAGCGAGTGTATGTAAGTCATGCCACACATAGAGCATGGCACCCTGTATGCCCAACATTAATCTAACACATTGAGTGTATGTAAGTCATGCCACACATAGAGCATGGCACCCTGTACACCCAACATTAAACTAACACAGCGAGTGTATGTAAGTCATGCCACACATAGAGCATGGCACCCTGTACACCCAACATTAATCTAACACAGCGAGTGTATGTAAGTCATGCCACACATAGAGCATGGCACCCTGTACACCCAACATTAATCTAACACATTGAGTGTATGTAAGTCATGCCACACATAGAG
>NC_056745.1:1441409912-1441452412 GCF_019279795.1 Protopterus annectens
ATTGTCTTTTGTGTCATTAGCGATTTTTCTCTCAAAGTTGACCTTGGATGATTTTATGAGTGATCGTAGTTTTTTGCTAGTATTGATCAGAGATGCCTTCCCTTTTAGGGATTTTGCTCTGTCATGTAGTAGCTTTCTCCTCTTGTTGTAGAGTTTGTTTATGGCTGGGGTCCACCAGACCGGGCGCCTGCCTTTGGTGGAAAGGGTCTTGATTTTATTAGGGATTGCTTGATCCATACATTCCTGGAGGTGCTCATAGAAGGCATTTGTAAGGGATTCAGCAGCGTGGGTTGTGGTTTCCACTGGCTCGGGGGCCTTGAAGGATACCACTCCAGTCTTAAGAAGTGTGAAGTTTGCTTTTGAGAAGTTCTTCACTGTGGTCTTTTTTGCTGGGGTTGGAGGCGGGATGTGGATCTCCAGTGAGATTAATTTATGGTCTGATCTCACCAATGAGGGATATAATTCCGGTGTGGAGCATTTTGTCCCCATGTTTGTGATGATCAGGTCTAGTATATTTTCTCCTCTTGTGGGAATGGTGACTAGTTGTTCCATAGCATTTGAGTTTATGAACTCGTGTGTGTGTGTGTGTGTGTGTGTGTGTATATATATATATATATATATATATATATATATATATATATATATATATATATATATAAAATTATTGATGTCAAGTTACATTGAGATTCAGTATATCAATAAAGTAAAACTACTGAATGCAAAATATTCCATGGAATACATCAAATATACCAAAACCTCTCTAAAATTACTAGACACCATTTTATATAATCTCTCTCATTGTTTGGGAACATGCATTCTTTGTTTTCCTGGTGTAAAATGTGAGTATTTTTTTTCATTTATCAGTGGTATTATCACTAGGTTTGAGATTACTGTGTATATATATATATATATATATATATATATATATCTATATATGGGTCTATCTTACTACGTCGACAAGTCAGAACGCCGACAGCGAGAACACCGACGCCAGAAGATCGAAAACGGAGAAGACCGACGGATCAAAACCCCGACGCTGAGAACATCGACATGGGAAAAGGCTGTGTATGTATGCGGTAGTGACGGACGTTAGGGTGCGAGTAAGGTAAGTGTGCGACTGTGATAGTTTGTGGGTTAGGGGCGGGTTAAGTGAGTTAGGGTTAGGCGCGGCTAGGTAAGTGTGCGACTGTGATAGTTTGTGGGTTAGGCGGTTAAGTGAGTTAGGTTAGGCTGGCTAGGTAAGTGTGCGACTGTGATAGTTTGTGGGTTAGCGGGTTAAGTGAGTTAGGGTTAGGGCTGGCCAGGTAAGTGTGCGACTGTGATAGTTTGTGGGTTAGCGGTTAAGTGAGTTAGGGTTAGGCGGGCTAGGTAAGTGTGCGACTGTGATAGTTTGTGGGTTAGGGCGGTTAAGTGAGTTAGGGTTAGGCTGGCCAGGTAAGTGCGACTGTGATAGTTTGTGGGTTAGGCGGTTAAGTGAGTTAGGTTAGGCTGGCCAGGTAAGTGTGCGACTGTGATAGTTTGTGGGTTAGGGGGTTAAGTGAGTTAGGTTAGGCGCGGTTAGGTGAGTGCGATAGTGGCGGACCTTAGGGTTAGGGTTTGGGTTAAGGTTGTAGGTAGTTGTGTATGTGAGGTTTAGTGTTGGTTTGTAAGGATTTTGGTGTGCTTGTGTTGTGTGTGTGCTTTTTGGACCGGGGATTTGTTTTGTTTGTTGCTTGTCGGGATTATGGTGTGTCGGGCATGTGAGGTTTCGTGTTTGTGAAATGTCGGTTATGTGGTGTCGGTGATTTTGTTGTCGGCGTTTTGACTTGTCGACGTAGTAAGATAGATCCATATATATATATATATATATATATATATATATATATATATACACATATATATCATACAAAGATATACATATAATTACATTTTTAGATTAATAAAAGCTTCATACTTGCATATGCTTTTTTAGCATGACATTTCTAACACTGAAGTTATATGACTATCCTTCTAATGGTGCATATTTACATCTATAACTTGCAGCTTGTCAAGAAATAATAAACATATAACGTAATGCTGTTGAACGTGAATAAATATGGCAATAATAAGTTTATGCTACTGTGTCTAATCCATCAAAGCAAAGAATGCAAAGTTATGTTATCACTATTTTCATAATAATGAAAGCAGTCCTAATGATTTAATCTGTTTGATTTCCATCGCAGAAAGCCAGACTTGCCAGAATTCGAGTTGCAAAGAGTGGGAGTGCTAATGCGTATATGCAGAGCAAACGGAATGGCTTATTCTCTGAATCAGTAGAGCAGGTAATTGTGTTTATACTTTGCACTTCTGTTTTACAACAGCAGATTTGTTAGTTACACTGAACGACAGTCCTAGATTGCTTCGTTAATGTGTTTGACAGAAAAGCAAGCACTATAATTATTTTATTTAATGAAGCATTATTTTATTTCTTTTTTTTTTTCAGCAAAATCCAGTAAACAAGAACTTTAAAAACTGTGGCAAATAGTCTATCCAGTTTTAAAACCGACTTGTTGGCATTTTAATTATGTATTCACTGTTTTAATTAGTAGTGACCCACAAGTATTAATATGTAGATCCAAGTCATCAATACGATCACAAATAAAATGAACAGAATGTTTGGGGGGGGGCATCGAAAAACATAAAGCCAGATGCATTTTTTCTGTCTTAGAGAAAACTCTGTTTTTAAAAGTGGTCCTTCACAAAATTGTTATTATTAGACTTCATTTAAGACATTGATCAAAGGA
Organism: Protopterus annectens; assembly: GCF_019279795.1. Classification (NCBI taxonomy): domain Eukaryota; kingdom Metazoa; phylum Chordata; order Ceratodontiformes; family Protopteridae; genus Protopterus; species Protopterus annectens. The sequence goes on from NC_056745.1 coordinate 1,441,412,675, forward strand.
ATTAAAAAGCTGTACTCTTAAACAAATATAGAATCTCACCATTCACATGCATGCTAAATTCCTCTAGGTTAGTGTAAGTGCACTTGCAGTTAAATTTTCTTATAGATATTTTTATCTTGTTCAAAATCTTTTGTTTTATTGTCAGTAAAAGTGTCTCAGTAAGGATTAATTCCTGCAGCAGGTATCCAAAGCCGGATCATGGTCAAATGTGGCCCTAGGCAAGGGTAGTGGATAACCCCCCCCCCCCGCTGCAGCAACCCCACCCCACCTGCACCATGCAGCCATTCCAGTGTCTCATTACTTGGCTATTTCTCCCCAGTTATCATAAACACTGTTCAAACCTGTCAGTGTGCAGACTATTTTTTCTTTATTTATACAGTGATTACAGATATTTTGATTTAAATTAAAACTTTTCTTTCAAATTTTATAGTACACAAACTGATAACCATTTGCTAAATAAAATGATACACTCTCACAATGAAAACAAACTTAGCATGAACAGTAAGATTCTTTGCCCTTGAAACTTGCATTCATTGAACAACATTGAAACCCACATTAAAACAATGCATCTGGCTAGTGGCAGATTAAGTTTACCTTTCGGCTGTTTTCAAACCATAGGCCCCTTGCACACATTTTTAGGACCATGCATGTGTTTTTTGATTCACCTTCCTGATATTATTAAGTTATACAGTATCACTTGTTAGAGTGTGTTTTAAATTTGTAGGTTTGAACATTTTCACAGTAAGCAAGGAAACAAAACTTATGAACTCAGCGTTCTGTCATTACAATCTACTAATATCAGTCAATATGCACAGCCTCGGCAAAAGGCAAAGTCATGTGAATAATTCCACAAGTCTTGCATACACCTTGGGTACATCATATATCTTTGGTCTTAGCTCTTATTTTGTTTGCCAAGCCTTGTTGTTGATGTGTTTTATTATACTGTTTTATTGCACTGCACATGCTACAATAAAAACATTAATAAACTGAAATCTGAACTTGAACTGATGTTTATGACCTCACTTATGAACTTCCAGAACATGATGTCATACCATATGCAGGCTGTATTCTTGTGCTGCAGTTCAATAAAACCCATCCCTATCTTCAGCAAATACCGAAAGCCAACAAATAAATGTAATACAATTACGATCCCCTCATAAGCTCAGAAACAACTTCCTACCAATTCTGTTGAGTATCAGCAAAAACATTATTATTGCAAATGTCACCTAGCAAATATACATGTTAATACTTCCCCTTCTTATCTTTTTCATTACACACAGACACTACACACAGACACAGTTGCTGATCTGATCATAAGCTCTGTTACAAATTATCACATCTCCTTCTCCAATCACACATCAGGCCATAGCAGGAAATGTTCTTATTCCCAATATAAAGTACGGATGCCTTCTCCTATGCAGGCAATTGGGTGCTAACACCAAAACATTTTTGTTGACAGAAAATAAAATATCCACTTTTGTGTCTAGTAAATCATAGAACATACTACTGAAGGCCTACAGATGAAAAGGTTCATAGATTCATAGGTAACTACTAGGCCATCTCCCCTTGTGTGTCATTTTCTGCCTAGCCAGTTTTCATTTTTGTGCTCAAAATAACTCATCCCATTTGGTTAAATATTGAACTTACCCATCCCATGGTCGATGATTATGTATTACCCCTAATGAGAATAACTGGGACCCTACCATCGATAATTTGAGGGGCCGCATGCATATGATAAAAAATTTAGGAGTTACCTCTCTCCATTAGTAGTACAGGAGGCAATCTTGGGGTAAATTTTGCTTTTGCCATCCACAGATGTAAGTTGTGTTTGAATACGGACAGGGATGAACTTTGTTTTATGTGAATGGGGAGTCTGTCCAACAGCAGTGTTATCCCCTGGAAAACAGAGCTTCAGTGGCACCAAACCTTGGTTATTTAAAAATAATTATGCTTGCACATTGTCTCCCCAAAATCTACAATCTTTATCAGACATGATCGTACAGCTTTAAAGCAAGCCTCAATAATGGCATAACGTTAGGAAGATCACACTTCAGAACAAGTCTAAGTAAAAAAAGCTTTCAGCAGCCTCACTTCAGCCAACTGGAACCACCTTCCCAATGAAATTAGATCACTGAACACACTGGAGTCAATCAAAAGCAAAGTGAACAAGCACCTTTCTCAAGAAAATGTTTGTAAATGCTTTGAAGACACAGGATAAAACAGCAGGAGAAAACATCCAAATAAAATATTTAAATGCAAGTACAAAGCCTTAACAATCAAGTCTAGCATAACAAGCACCTCGTCTATAAATACGTGTGTAAATACTTTTGTAAACATGCATAATCTCGAACATGATGTGTTTAAATACATTTGTAATTACGTACATAATGTTCAGTGCATTTTACCTGGTTCAAATAATGTAAACACTCTTTGGCATTTCTGTATAATGCACTCTAGTGCATTTTACTTCATATGTGTGTTATATCCTGTTCTCAGTGCTTGTTTATGAGTTTGGTTTGTGGCTGACCAGCCCACCTACCTAGTTAACAAATTACAAATAAATAAATAAAATATGCACCCTTTACTTCCAAAACGTATTTGCAAAAATTAGAGCAAATATTACATACATAAACATTTCAGCGCAACCAGTCAGTGACATGAATGGGGGAAGAAAGAGTACAAGGAAAAATATAGGGTCTGGATAAAATCAGCTTATGCTGATTTATCGACCCTTTGAAAGCGAAAGCTGACAATCCCGGAGACATGGAACAGCGATTTTTTTCCCAGGGAAAAAAAATCGCTGGGCCATTTTTGGGACTTTGACATTTCCTCCACTGTGGTGTGATCTCGGAGTTGGTATATTTAAGTAGGGGGGTGGGGGCACAGCCCCCCATATTGGGATGCCCATTTTATTTTGTGTTTTGAACTTTGTGTGTGTGTGTGTGTGTGTGTGTGTGTGTGTGTGTGTGTGTGTGTGTGAGTGAGTGAGTGTGTGTGTGTGTGTGTGTGTGTGTGTGTGTAACAGCAATTTCTTTCCCCCTGGGAAAAGAAATCGCTGTTCCGTTTCTTTGAGATTGTTAGCTTTCGCTTTTAAAGGGTGGATAAATCAGCGTTTGCTATTTTAAGTGTCCCCTGATTTAATATAGACCCAAAATATACAAGTGGAGACAATGAAAATCCCACACACATATAACAATCAGACAGAAGAAGCAAATACCGGGTACTGGAGCTGTGAGGCAGCAACACAAACCACTGGGCTAACCATTGGAATCACTCAAACATATTATACTGTTTTTATTGTATTATTTATTTAATTTATTTTCATCGAGTTTTAGATCAGGAATTGTCTTTAGAAGGAGAATCAGTTCAGAATATAGTCAGCATTTCTGAGATAACATTACATCTGCTTGCAACTTCTATGTTAGAATATCACGTCTGTTTGCAGTTACACCTGTTGCTGTGTCATACGTAAAGGAGCTCCATTTCTAGTATAATAAAAAAAGCCTGGAATGAACACATTAAAAAGCAGTGGTCCCAGAATTTCTAAAACATAGATGTTACAGGATTTAACATACAAACTTATTATTTTCTGTCATGTGACTGTAAATGTTATAGTGCTCCACCCTTTTAACTCACATGCTAGTAACATGAAACAAAACCATATTGTAGAGCCAAACATAGTGTAGTCTTGTTTTTTGACTTGAGGGTATTATTAAAAACGTCTTTGTCATACATTTTTGAGAAAGTGTACTAAAATGAAAAATTTGCAACTCTCATGTGAGGTTTTTTAAATTAGTTTATATAGAAACCATTAAATAACATTAGCACCTTTCCCAGAAAGCTGTCATTCTCATGGCCAAACTGGTGCTATGATGTTGGATTTTGTGGCACTTATTATAAACTAAACTGTCAAAATACTAGTTTGTTGGACATATTTGGTATGACTTAAACTTAATATTTGTATGGTAATCTGCATTATACGGATACATCACTATTTCTGTAAGAAACGTTATGTAGTGCATGGAGCATAGTGAATATGCTCTGTTATTAAGAAAAAGGCAAATCAGTTAAGCTCTACTGTTGCCAGAGACCCAATCTTAACAAATGTTAAGCACCCCCTATTAACTTGTTAAGGATGGATCTCATGCTAGGCAGTCAAATATAGCAGTACTAACCAGCAAAAGACACTGAGGTGAAAAGAAAGGAGATTTGTCTGCTGTCCATACCAGTAAGGTGTCCCTTCTTTCTGTAAACTTAGAGAGTAGCTAGAATGATGGGGTGTATATTTACCTGCATTTTCTGAAGGATAGGAAATCTGCTACTGAAACATATGTCATTATATAGTGACTTCAATCCTTACTGATTTATCAGCAAACCACATAATTTATGAGGAATGACCAAAATATGAGGCAAAAATCTACTTGAGATCCATGGAAGGCAAACGTAAACATAAGAGACTGAGTTACACTGTCTTTCCGAGAGCACTCTCTAAGTGCTTTATGGCCTATAGTTTGTAACTAGATGAAGATACATACATATATTGTATGTATCTATATGGATGTATATCCATATATTGACAAGTTGAATTATAAATTGGGAGGTGATCAAATGCAACATGTTTATCACCTGCCAATTGATAAATAAAACAAAAAAATGTAAAACATAATGATTTGTATTGGATCAAGTACCCCTGCACCCACACACCCCTTGCTAATTATATATATATATATATATATATATATATATATATATATATATATATATATATATACCAACTCTGAGATTGTATTACATTGGTAAAAGGGCAGATTCCCTAATCCCCACTGTACCACTATCTCACGGAGAAAAAAAGATGGTGATAAGTGGATTTTCGATCAGCAGTAAAAGTTTTTTAATGGTCAACAAAATGAACATTCAACCACTTTTCAGCAAACAATATATGCATTCATATCTATCAATTCATCTAAACTTCCATCCATAACTCCTTATTTTTCCATTTTTGCACATGAAGTTATGGTGTCACACCAGCAGTAACCATAATATAGAGCCAATGTTCATACCAATGGATGGCTAGCCCTGCCACTGTTAATATTGCATATCACATACACACTCCTATGGCCAACTTTGAATGTACTGTATGTCTTTGGAATGTAGGAGGGAATGGAGCACCTGGAGAAAACTCATGTGAAGACAGGGAGGATATGCAAACTCTGCACAGAAGGCACTGCAGCTGAGAATTGAACCAGAGAATATCCTACATTGAAAAGCTAATGAGACGAGCTGTGCCACTGTGCTGCTCGTAAAATGTACAGCAAACAAACCAATAAAGTTACACTTTCACTATTGCTGTTTCCAGTGCATAATATAGATAGAAACAAACCATAAACAAAGCAGCAATAACTGCAAAAAAGAAATTGCTGCTTTAAATGGAGAATGTTCCAAATTTTGTTTGATGAAACCATGGTCTCTGGAATATTCTCCCATTAATGCATGCATTTCCTTTTTCCAGTTCGTATACGTTTATCATGGTTTGTTTATATATCTACAGTATATCTATTTATCTCTGTATATATATATATATATAAATACATAGATACATGCACACACATATATAGGTAGATACATACATACACACACACACACACACACACACGGATATATGTAGTGTGTGTGTGTGTGTGTGTGTGTGTGTGTGTATATATATATATATATATATATATATATATATATATATAGATAGATATATAGATATATATATATAGATAGATATATAGATATATATAGATATATAAAAAATATATATATAGATATAGATGGGTATATTTTTCTGAGGAAGTTCACAGTCATTAAAGTGAATGAAAGCTAAGCAACAGTGTCCGTGCTTTCCTGGGACTTGGTTTTGGTTTCAACTTTCTTTTTATGTTTTATAGATGGGTCTATATTATTTCACTGAAACTCCAGTTATGCAAATACCTATTCATGGACCACTACTCAGTGAACTACCTTTTTATCAAATGCACAACTCAGTGAACATTTTCCCAGGTAATTAATTTAGTAGACCAATATACTAAGGGATGCACATCGCAGTATAACAAACCCACCAAAATGGGGTCTATGCCACCCACACCTCTTCACTCGGGAGTGGGTTCTGCTCAGGGCTATAGTCTTTGGTGGAGACATCAACTGTAGAAATGCAGCACAAATTGTGTATAGATGTAATTCCACACTGGATGGAAGGCAGGCAGTGGTTAGGGCAAAAATAATACCTTGACAGCTGTGAGGATGGAGCCATAGTCTTCATTTCCTCTCTGCCTGCTTCCTGGAAACCTGTCCAGTGACTTTTGCTGTTATGCGTGCCTAATTCATGAGCTGCAGTCAAGACAAGTGGGGAGTTCACAAAAGGAACATCAAAAATGTAATCTGGGACTTTGTTGATGGCAGATGTCTGACTCACCTAAAAAATTTAGAAAACATACAGTCTGTTAGTACAGATAACAGCAAAAATAATTAATTTGCATAAATCTGTTATTCTTATCATATTCAAAGGATTAGATATATCCACAGAGAGATGGTAAAATGTTTTCTAGTAAGAATCACTTAAATCAGCTTAGATGAAAGGCTACAAAATCTGAGGACTCCACTTACTGGGCATGAAAAAAAAATGTATGTCACTGTAACTTTCAGACTGACGAGTTTAATCTGGGAATCTAATTAATATCTTCTAAGTCACGGGAAGATTATTCCAAGATTATTCCAGTTAATGGCAAGCAAATGGCTGACGGCTTTTTCACAAAAATTTGAACAGGATTTTTGTAAAGTACATTTCTATTTAAAGATCAGATATCTGCAATTGGTTTATGCCAAGTATGTAATCTTGCTAGGTCTTGGAAAGGATTTCATTGACTAAACTTTGATATGACAATGTCAGGGTGATTTCTCACCCCCAGCTCAGCCCCAGATGACTGTTGAGTTTTTCACATGCAAGCATGTGTTGGAGCCCTCTGTGCTTATTGCAATAACCTATTGTTTCTGGAACCAATATGAAGCTTTGTTGGACTATGTATAAATGGGTCTACTTGTAAATTTTGAAATTTCAAAACTTCAAATTTCTTATTGTCGAGACCATAAGATCGAAGTTTTGAAACTTTAAACCATTTAAATGGAGATTGCTGTATAGCACGGAACAATATGTTTACAGTTGGCCTCACTATAGTGTGATCTCAGAGTTGGAATATTTAATTAGCAAGGGGTGTAAAAAAGATTTTTTTTTGTTTTTATTTATTTATTTACTTTTTGAAGTTTCAAAACTTCAATCTTATGGTCTCAGCCATAAGAAATTCGAAGTTTTGAAACTTCAAAATTTAGAAGTAGACCCATATAAACACATCATATTGTCAAATACGTATGGTTTTCAGTTTGCACAGATAAGAACAGCAGTTTTCTTGTTAGACCACACACTTATTTAATAGGCAGACAAATAAAAATGGTGTCAGAGACAAATCACGTAACACCTTCAGTTCTTTAATCTTTGTTAATAATTCCTGTACACTTTGTATCCTAGTATGTTGTATGCCGAATCTTGCACATTTGGCTTAAGCTAGAATCCTGATGCAGCAAGAATGTGAGGTTATCCTTTAAGCAGCTGGAATTCAGGCATTTTGCTGCATATGCATTTCCATTAAGATGGATGGTTTTCACAGTGTGCTTAGTGATATTATCTGCTTTAGATCCAATACTATTGTATACCCTATGACACTAGAGCAGCTTAATTGTAACAAGTGATAGCTGTGAAAGGACCTCAGTGTAACTGCTTAACTTTGGCCTAGCAAAAGCTTTAGCAAATTGCTCTGTATCTCATCAAATTTTCTTTGGGCCATAGCCTGTACCACACAACACTATCATCTACAGTTACACATTCTCAGAGACTGAGATGCAGAGGATTCATCTAATGTGTTGTTTCAAGGAGATGTACTTAAAATATTTGTAAATAAAGGCTCAGGATTGTTATCTTTGTTACAGCTACTGCAACTCTGGTTAAATCTTGAAGTCACTTTCAATGTCTGTTGCTGACAGTTTGAAACTTGTGTGAAAGTGAATGTTTATGGAAGTTCAGACAGAAGGGCCTCAACCTCCTCATGGAATGAAGTCCTTATTGTTGCAAATCTTGAACAGAGAAAAATCTCAACAACTCAGGGCTCCTCTTGACGTATTATTTATTTATTTACCATTTGTTTATGGGAAAGAGCCAATTTTCAGCAGAGGCCTAGGGAGAAACACTCCAGATGCATGTCTTTGGAATGTGGGAGGAAACCGGACTACCCTGAGAAAACTCACGTGAACACAGGGACGACATACAGACTCTGCACAGAAGGTACCCAGCTGAGAATCAAACCAGAGAACCTCTTGCTGTGAGGTGACAATGGTAACTGCTGCACCACTGGGACACCCAATTAATATTTAAATATTGTCTGAACATTGTTTCCACCATTATATCATGCTGCATGGCCACTGTTCCTCTCTGTTCCTTTTTGTAGATGAATATGGACTTACCAGTGGTCAGCAGACCCAGCACAACTTTAAAAATGACCATCTTACTATTCCTAAAGAACAAGAAGTGTGGCTTCTTTTTCTGGCTGCTAACTTTATAAGTATATAGCTGTTAAACTAGACTATTGAACACAAGGGCTTTTTTAATCCTAGCCGTGCATGCCAAATCTCTGACAAGTTCTGATACCCTAGATTAGTGAACGCAGGGGCTTGGATGATGAAACATTTACAAGCAGAGGCTTGGGAGATGAACCATGTACAGGCTGCTTGTGTCCATTAGAGACATAGGTGCCAAACCAGGGTTGCACCTCCTGTTCCTCATCCAGTTGTCCAACTTACACGTGAAATGGGATAGATAAGACTCTGCTTCACATGGCTAGGAAGCCTGTTCCAAAGATGAGATACATACCTGTTTCTCTAGTAAGTCCTAATTATATCACAGAGAAGATTTAAGTCTTTAGAATGGGTAATTCTGGTGCTGTTTGGTTTGTGGATATGCAGAAGGTCCATCAGAGTGGGGTCTGACAATGTCTAGTATGCCAGGCACAGATGTCCTCTCAATAGCCTTTAGGAGACAGAATACAGGGATAGAGTCTTGAGGTGGTCTGCATACGAGATGTTACTTATGCCCTGTATTCTTTTAGTGAGAAACCTCAGTGGACGTTCCAGTTCTTGGATTTGGCCAGTTAGGTGCATACCAAAGGGAGTATTATACTCAGTGATAGGTGTGATGAATGCAAGATACAGCTGGACAATGGCTTTCTTCATCCTGGATGCCATACCTTTGTGTATAGGTTGCACAGCATAGAATGATTTCCTCACTACTGTAGACATGTGACAGTTAAAGGCTAGATTACTGTTTATGTATAAGGCTAGATTACTGTTTATGTATGTTCCCAGATGCCTGACTACTGGGACAACGCTTAGGGGCATGCTGTCACTATAGTTGCCAGGGCTGGATGACTTTCTGAAGGATACCATTATGCATATCTTGGCATTTAGTTTTAGTCCATGGCACTTACACTGCTTCTTTGTCTATGTCATCCCTTCCTGGAGAGCATTTGTATCATTGGGGAATTCAGTGACAGCTCCTAATTTGCAATTGTCTGAAAATTTAGTCAGCCTAAGGCCATTGACAATGGCATTTACTTCAGAGAAGTAAATGCCAAAAAGGAGCAGTCCTGAGACTTATCCTTGAGGGACTCCACTTGTGACGAGCCTTTTCTAGAGGTTAACTCCAAAATTCTAACTTCCTAGGTCCTGTCTTTGAGCCAGCTGGCTATCCACTGGGTGACATAACGGTTTATACCTAAACTCTTAAGTTTGTCAACAATGCCGAAGTGGGGTATTGTGTCAGATATCTTGGCCAGGTCAAGGTAGGCAGTGTGACCTTCTCAAAGAAGTCCACCAGGTTGAGTAGGCATTAAAGTTGAAGCTGAATTTTTGGTCAGTATGTCAGTATGTTTGCTATATTTTCTGATTCCATTAATAATGAGCTCTGCACACAATTGTGTATGGTCTTTGAGATTGCAGACATAGCTAAAGAATGCTTTGTGGTCATTCCTGGCCTGGAAGGGCAAATTTACCTCAAATTTGGCTTTGATAGACTTTATTTGTCCTCTGAGGTGTTTGTTTAGTTTGATGAGAGTGCTTTTATCCTGATGAGTGCTACACCTGCTATTTTTTGCCATGATTTTCTTCCTTCTGTTATACAGCCTGTTGATGATGTGATTCTACAAGGCTGCTTGTTTTATGAGTTAGTTCTGTACTTCTTCCTGGTGGTTGCAGCTACCTCTATGCAGCTATCAACATGCTTGTATAGGATTTCTATGAGCTACTCTGCATAGACAGCAGTGTATTGTTATGAGGGGTTTATGTGGGCTTGAAATTTTGCCAAGTTATCACTTAATAGTAGGAAGGCAGCCTTAGAGAAGTATGTGAACATTCCAGGGTTAGCTGGGATTCCAGGTTTTATTTTTACTTCAAAGGAGACCATTTCATGGTTTGACATTATCAAAAGGACATTACACTAAGGGGCATGCAGCACTCTCCCATATAAGTGAAGACCAGATCCAATATTTTGCAGTCCTAGTCGGTGTGTTGACAGCCTGGTCCAGGGAATTTGTGTTTACAAAATCCAGGAATCTCTGTGCCTGCATGTTTGGTGTCATATATGATTCTCAGTTAATAATGGGGTAATTTAAGTCATCCATAAATATGGCATTGGGTTGAAAAATGAGTGTTTCTAATAAGTTTAAATACATGTTGTGTGTTTCCTGGGTCATAGAGGGGGGCCTATAGCTTGCAAGGAAATGGTATGGGATTTTACCAATGATAATTTGAACATGGAAAAGCTTAAGTACATTGTCCTGATTGACCAGTCTTGAGGTGTACTTATTTTTAATGTAAATCAGTACATCTCCCCCTTTAGTCCTGGTCTGTGTAGCAGCTGGTCTAAATGTGTAGAAACCATGTCTTCATGACTGCACAGACGTCCACATTCTCCAGGGTGAGGAGAGTTTGTAGGGAGTGGAGCTTCTTGTTTAGACTCCTAGCATTGAGCTGTAAGACCTATTGATTTTCTAGGTTATGATTTGCTATGTCATATATACTTTCAGTTTGGCATTGCCTAAAAAAGGCACTATTGGGGAAGACAATGTTTAGCTAATATTTGAGAGGTACAGACCCTCCTTGGCATAGCAGCGTGAGCTACTGACCATCTCCTTCCATGCTGACAAATATTTCACCCTTTAGAATGACTTCAGAAACTAAGACATTATTAAAGTTAGTCAACTTCTGTTCATTTTGTGGCATCATCCTTGGAGAAGACAAAATTCTGCTCCGTTCTAGGCTCACACCAGCCTGGGACACATATTCTAAGAGCTCCATGATGTCTCTCTTCATATAGTCTAGGGAGATACATCTATGGTCATTTACATCCACTTGGATTATGACTGAGTCATGCTGGTACTTGTGGTCCAATGACCTGAGTGCATGCATAATGTGGCAGATCCTGGCCCTGATAGGCAACTAATCATAACTTTTTCTCCTTACTCAGCCTGATGAGAGGGATATCACTGTATCTCACAATGAAGTCTCCCATGACCAGAATGTTGGATTGTGGATGCAGAAGCAAATGTTGACAGGGTAGGATGTGGCTTTCTTATTAGGATCTTACAAAATGTAATTTCTTGGATGTTTTTCACAGACACATTAAGGTGCCCACAATTTGCTTTCAAGGGCATGGGTTAAGATGATGACTCTCCTGTTAAACTATGTGGATCTTCCCAAAGGTATAAGACAAGAGTGTACCATGTTCCCACTTTTATCTTGAGTTGTATATTAAATGACTGTCACCAAGTCTGAGACATTATATCATTCAAGGTGATTTTTACAACTTTTACTGCTTGTGGGTGCTTTATTGGTTTACCTGGGTAAACTACCAAAAAGCTTTATGGCATTGTACCACTTACATGAGGAACATGACTGGTTCTTAGGTTGAAAAAATCAGTGAACACAAGACATATCTGCATATTCATGTTTGTCATCCTCAGCAGTACTGTTTACATATGTTTTGTGGGCCTGGAGAAGAAATATGACAGTATACCCTTGAATATCCTGTGGGAGGTGCTACATGCCATTTAGACTCTTGGCAGAAAAGAGTTGTGTCCACAGTCACATAATTAAATCAAGTGTGTTGTAAGTTGACATAATATACCATTAAAGGCTTTTACTGTCTGACCTCCTGTTTGTGTTGCTGAAACTAGGGTAGCTAGTAGCTGCAGCATAGTCCAGATACAGACTTGCTACTTCTGGAACTATTTGTAGTGGTTTGTTTGTTCTGAGCACATTTTTCAGGCCATCTTGGATCAGAAGGGGCCTATCTGCACTTTTGTGAGAGAATTCCCCCCACCACTCCCATTCCTAAAATAAAAATATCTCCCCCTCCCCTTTAAAACAAAAACAGTCTACTTACTCAAATTAAAACCCCATTATAAACCTCTACATCTATCTGGTGACATTCATCCTAACCCAGGCCCTACAGACACTGCCCTGAACAATAACCCCCCTGTATCTAAACCTGCCAACCCCTCCAACCCACAAAAACAAGTACAATTCTGCTCTATCAACGTCAGGAGCCTTGTAAATAAAGTTCAAGAACTCCATGCTTGGATAGCTAACTATACTCCTGACAGTTACCCTAACTGAAACATGGTTAAAACCACATCATCTGGACAGTGAAATCATCCCTCCTAGCTATAATATCCTTAGATTAGATCAACCTAAAAGAAAAGGAGGAGGAGTCTCCATACTCTACTCCAATTGTCTCTCCCAAATCAGTCCCACACTAGACTCACCAGCTGAACTCCTACTGACCAACTTCAAACTTAACAGTGTCAACACCATAACTGTTGCAGCAATCTATATTTCCCCTGGTGATAATATTAACATACTTGAGAACATCCTATCTCACCTCTCATATACCATCAACAATGAAATAATTATACTGGGAGATGTAAATATTGATTGGCTTACAATACAAGCTCCCAACACTACTTCCTCTGTAAACCTACATGGGTTTGAGGAGCTAATCACAACCCCAACCTACATTAATAAATCTCACCTACCTAGCTCTCTTCTTGACTGGATATTGGTCTCCCACCCTCAAAACTATAATAACTCCACAAACCCTTCCAAATGCCCTCAGCAACCACTGCCCTATAACAGTTACCAGACATACTCCCCACCTTACCAAACCTAACAAATGTATTACCACCCGCTCACCTTCTCATTTCTGTCCTAACTCCTTTATTCACCAACTCTCCAAAATGAACTGGTCTAACCTCACCACTCTTCCTTTAGATGAAGCTGTCCACTCCTTCAACACTACATTCTTAAACATTCTTAACTTCCTTGCTCCTCTGCGCACAATTAGAATCAAATCTAATACTGCTCCCTGGCTCACTAAATCTACCAGAACCCTCAAGAAAGACCGGGAGATAGGATTTGGAAAATGTGGACTAAAACTAGGACCCCTTCTCTTCTTCAGAAATATAAAGAACTCAGAAATAAAATTAAAAAAAAAATCATCCATTATGACAAAATAAACTTCTATGCCAATCCTCCCTCTATTCGTAAATCAGACCCAAATAAATTCTGGAGCTCTGTTAAACAGACTCTTGATCCAGGAAACCCTTCCTCTCCTAAACCATGTCCCAATGCAACACCTGAAGACATAGCCAACAAATTTAACAATCATTTTATAAACTCAATAACCCCTCCATAATAAATTCTCTCCCCCCAGAAACAACATTAGCACCCCCACAAACTCTACACCTCTTCCAAACCCTCCTCTCTAAAAGTAGTATCAACTAACTGTGTAAAGTCATTACTCTCTAAACTTAAACCTTGCTCCCCATCTGTTGACAAGCTACTCTCTTACTTCCTGCAGATTGCCTCTGAACCTCTTCCCTATCCTGTATCCATCTTAATCAACCAATCCATTTCTGAATCCTATGCCCCACTGTATGGAAGAATTTCTTTACTTTACCCATTCACAAAGGGGGCAACTCCTCAGACATATCCAACTTCAGACCGATTGCCATACTCTCTCCACTCTCAAAAATCCTAGAGAAATGCATTCACAAGCAGGTAATGCATTACCTTCACCAGGAAAACCTTCTCATACCCGTACAGTATGGTTTCTGTCCCAAGCATAGTACAACTACTGCACTCATATCATTCATCAACATAGTCTCCCTAGCTCATGATAACAATAAACTTGTCTCGTGCCTATTCCTGGACCTTTCTAAAGCCTTTGACACTGTCTCTCACCCACTCCTTCTAGATAAACTCACTAACTTACATTTCTTTCCCCATACGACCTCCTGGTTCTCCAGCTATCTCTCTACACGCCAGCAATTAGTTAAATGGCTCTCTGCACTATCTTCCCCTCTCACTGTACAAATAGGACTCACCCAAGGGTCCATACTTGGACCACTACTCTAATATTTTCACCAACTTGCTCTACTCCTCTTGTCCCCAGTCATCTCTTGTGCAATATGCTGATGACTCAACTGTTATAACCATTGCTGACAACCTAACTGACCTTCACTCAACTACCCAGGCATCCTTCCACACCATTGAGACTTGGCTTAGTGATAACAAACCAATACTTAATCCAAAAAAAACTAAGCTCCTACTCTTCCTCCCTAAAAACATCACCACACTCAAAAGTACATTTACCATCTTATCCTGCAACAACACTATCATCTCAGCTGAATCTAGTACTAAATTGCTAGGTGTTACAATAGATGATCAGCTTAAGTTTGATCTCCATATTACTAACTTGGTAAAAAGAACTCATCAGAAACTTGGACACCTTTTCCGTAGCAAGAAATAGTTAACTAACACTGCCTGAATAACTCTCTCCCAGGCTTTATTACTCCCAACACTCCTGTACAACTGACACATATTCACAAACCTAAATTCTACACTTATTTCCAAGCTTGAAACTACCTGTAATAAGATCGCCAGATTTGCAGCTAACCAAACCTACAAGTCACACCACTGCTTAGCACTACAGCAACTAGACTGGCTATAATTCCCTCAGCTGCTCCAACTATACCAACTACAAATCATCCACTCTATCCTCTATCTACCCTCCTTCTGCCCCAGCCTCTCCACTATCATATCCAAATATTTCCCTGCTAGGATGCTATGCAGCTCAAATCAAGAATTATTAGACATCTACAAACCCAAAACCAAAATAGGCTGCCTTCTCTATAACTATAACCCAGCTACATCCTGGAACCAACTCCCCTTGGAAATAAAATCCCTCCAGCATAGCAAAAGTTTCAAATTAACCACAAGGAAATACCTAAAAACAAAGTGGTCTTGCCACTGTAGCCAACCACCCTAAAACCACCATCCTTTCACCTATTTCGCAATCTCACTCTTACTGTATCTCTAACACAATTTCCCTGCCTCTTCTACCTCTTCCTTTCCTCTATCACCAACCATTCTTAATTCTTACAGTCTCAAAACAACCTATCTGTCTCGTCTGTCTCCTATACTCTACCTCCCCTACATCTCCTACTAGCCATTCTTACTTTCCTTTCTTGTTTCCAAACTCCTATACAACTAGATCCTACCCACTTTAAATAAGCATCTGCCTAACTATTAACTCATTTTGCTCTAAGCAGCTTAAATAATATTGTAACTAGTCACATTTTCTTCTGCTAATTGTTTAAAACCTTGTTTGTAACAACTCACATACTTGTCTGCCAATTGTTAATACTCTGTATAATTGAATTGCCGGAGGAGTTTTTTTTCTCTCCAAGTCTCTGCTTGTAAGATCATATAGCTGATTGTTACTACTATGTTACTAAAATTTAATAAATTGTTTTCTAGTCCTAAGGAGTTTTTCTTCCCGGGTCTCTGCTGAAAATGAGCCAAAAGCTCAGCCAGACTAACCCGGTTAACAAATGTAAAATAAATAAAATAAATAAATAAGTAATTGTGCTGATTGGACCTGTCAGATAAAGGGAGGCCAGTCTAGAGCTTGGAATAAGCATCCTCAATGGTCCTTTTGAATTTTTTTAAAGTTATTTTCAAGTTTTTAGCTTCTGGTATTTAGGTCCTGCATTTGAGCAGGTTTCTGCTTGCTTGCTCGTTGTGTAGCACCACTCACTGCAACGCAGTTTTGTGCCATAGCCAGACAGTTAAATTCAACAAATTGTCCCTAAAACCCAGGCAGAAATAGCCATACAGTGAGCTCTTCTGTCATTGATTCTGAATAGCCACCCCTAACAACAACAGTCTTCAACCTAGTTTATGGACAGTTTGAATACCATTGTATCTCCTGCCAGCCTTGTTGACTTGGGTCTCTTGAGGCAGTGTAGCAATTGCCTCATGGACACAGACAACCCTCTACTAATAACACACTCTAGTACAGAATGCTTGAGATGTATTTACACCAAGAATCTAGAATCCATGCTCTCTCTCACTCAAAACAGTAACATGGAGAAGGTTGTCAACTCACCCACCACTACATTTGCTCATAGTATCACTACTCATACACATACCACTACTCATACACATAGTACACATCAAACACATAAATCCACATATGCGGAGGTTATCTCAAAAAACTTACCAAAACACCACCTTCAAAACACAAGCTTGCTACAACTAACATAATCGCCAAAGCACCCATCACACATTGCAACACCAGTGTCTCACCAACCAAGCCAGTAAGGCGTAATACTCAAAAAACACATTTTCTTGTCATTGGAGACTCAGTAGTGAGACACATGGATGTCCCACTCCCAGGTTAGACAAGGAGAAAGTCACAGTCATCTGCCTGTCTGGTGCCAGGATTCATCAGATCACAGATGCACACAGGTCTCTCAGCAACAAGTTCCTTTATGACTTTGTCATAGTTTATGTTGGTGTGAATGACCTCAGATGTACCTCACTGGACTATATGAAGAGAGGCGTGGTTGAGTTCTCTAAGTATGTGTCCCAGGCAGGTATGTCACTAGCCTTGAGCGGCACTGCATTCCCTGGAAGCACTTCTATCACTAGAAGATGTAGATGTCTGTGCAGTCACTAAAACCTGGTTCAAGACCTGAGAGAGCACCCCAGCCTTGCAAGGCTACAATGCTTTCCACACCTTTAGACCACAAAATGAACATGTGAAAACCAAAGGAGGTGGTGTTTCAATCTATATTAGAGATAAATTCACCTCCCTTCTAGTTAAACTGGACAACTCCATGGAGTTACTCCAGGTCCAGGCTACAGGGAGTCAGACACCATTTCAAGTCATTGCCAGTTATAGATTCCCCTCCATGGGTCACGATGCCCATGAAGCCTACTTGACCAAACTGGAGACTATCCAAATTTTACCAAACACACTGGTTATGGGAGATTTCGATCCCACTATCAACTGGCAAACTCTCACTAGCCCTAACTCGTTAGAGCAAAAGTTCTTTGACTTTGTTAACTCAAATGCCCTGGAACAAATTGTCCATACCCTGACAAGGGGAACAAACATTCTGGATCTGGTCCTCAACAACATGTCAAACAGAAGGATGCACTGCTGTAACTGCCGGACCCTCATTAGTTAAAACTGACCATAAATCAGTCACCTTCAAGCTGGCACTAACACCAGAATTCACAAAGGGTGAATTCAGACTAAAAAACTTCACCAAGGCAAATTATACCATCCTAGCTGAAGGTATAAATGCATTCTAAGTCCCACTTCAAGCTGGAAGGGATAACTATGCCGAAGCTTACACTAAAGCCCTGTACGGTCACTTGCATAAGTGTATAAACTCGGCCATACCAGAAAGAACCAAAGCCAGAGCCCCAAGTAAAAACAAGCTGCCATGGTGGATTTCCAGCATCAGCAAACTTTACAAAAAGTGCAAAAAGTTGCTGTCCAAGAAAACAAAGGCAAGGCCCCAACAATAGAAAAGCACCCTCCTCAGTCTCAACAGGCAAATCAGATAAATTGTTAAATCCTCTATGGGCTTCTTTGAGAGAAACTTAGCAAGTACAGCCAAGGATAACCATAACGTCTTTGACAGCTACGTACGTAACCTAAAGGGTAGGACCCAAGCAAGTGCAGAATTAGTAGCCAACAGTATCACACACACTGACAGCGCAAAGATAGCAAACCTGCTAGTGGACAGGTTTGGTGAAAATGTCACTCACTTATCCCCTCCTAACGCACAACAAACCTTCCCCCAAACTCCCCCCACCCTATATGTCTGAAGAGCAGGTCCTCAAGACCTTGTCCAAGGCAAAAAACACAGCTTCTATGGGACCAAACGACATCCCAGGTTGTCTTCTAAACAGGCTAAAACATGAAAAAGCATCACTACTAAATACCCTTTTCAGTCATAGCCTAACCACAGGCTTTGTTCCTGCAGAATGGAGAACAGCAACAGTTATTCCCCTCCACAAAGGTGACCTAGCAACAGACCCTGGGAATTACAGACTCATAAGCCTGACCAACCTCATCTGTAAGGCCAGGGAACGTATCATCATGGACTTCATAAATAATGGCATATCTGACCTCCAAACCCTAGATACTACCCAATTCGGCTTCATGAAGGGCAGATCCTGCTTTTTAAATCTGATGGATTTCTTTGAAAATATGATCATGGCCATTGACCAGGGCAAATCTGTACACACAGCATACCTCAACCTGTCAAAGGCTTTTGACACAATCCCACATTCAGGCATTACTTATAAACGTAGCAAACTGAATGTAAACCCCTTCATTGTACGATGGATTGCCAACTGGCTGACAAACTAGACACACTATTAAAGTGGGTGACTCCACATAAAGCAACAGACCTGTTACCAGTGAGGTGCCACAAGGGTCAGTGCTGGGCCCCTGCTGTTTGGTTTATACTTCTCAGGAGTTCAGGTCAAAACTAAGGGGTTGTGGTTGGCCAGGTTCGCAGACTGCAAACAAGGTGCAAGCATTGAATCCCCAAATTATGTCAGTATACTCCAGGAGGGTCTTACACAGACATTCGACTTGTGTATTAGTCATGGTCTCAGACTGAATGCAAGGAAATGCTTCATCATTCCCTTTGGCACAAACAATGTCCCCTCACACTATCAAATCAACAACAATTCCCAAAGTGCCCATGAAGTGGTAAGGGACCTAGGATCACAAGTTGACTATGACCTTAACTTCGACCACCATGTGTCTACTCTAGTAAGGAAAGCTTTCCACACTTGATTAGTAAAGGCATCACCTTGAGAGCAAAAGAAGTTATAACCCCTTATACTCGGCACTTATCCAGCCTATAATTGAGTATAATGCCCCATTTGGTGTGTACCGTACTAAGCACCTGCAGCAATTAGAGAGAACTCAGAGGTGTCTAACAAAGAACAACAAGGGGCTCCAGCATGTGTCTTACACAAACCGACTATGTTTCTATATACACCATATCATATTCTTGGGGAGACTTATGTCTGGCCTACAGAGTAATCCAAGACCCAAACCTAATGAACTTGCCTCATGTCCAAAAATCAAACAGGACTAGCGCTGCCCATTCCAGGAACCTAAATATGGTCTGTGACTTAAACAGGACATGCTGGAGGGAAAGATTTAACTCCCAGCAACTGCTGCATCTTTGGAACAGGCTACCAATTCATGTGAAGCACAGCACCTCTATGACTCTGCTCAACAGGAACCTGGATGAAAGATGGGGCACCATAAATTCTTACTGGGGATAGAGTCCACAACCCTAGTGGACATTGGCGGTCATCACTAAATGCATTGACTAGCATTTCTATGATATTACATTGGGGTGAAATGGCTAGGCTTAAAATGACCTCTGGGTCAATAGCATAGTAATCTCCTATGATCCTATGGACAATACATCAAGGTACAGTAAATGTCTGGGGATGATCCAGTTTGGGGACATACGAGTATGATCATTGTTGTTTCCAGACTGTGACCTCTAGTATGTATTGCAGTAAGCTGGCCTTGAGTTTAAAGTAAATGAGATCGAAATTATCACTTCCTTGTCATGGGATGAAAATGTTCACCTCCTAGGCATAGGTTATGCCTGTCTTTTAGAAGATAATACATTAATATCTGCATAATAAGGACATCAGCTACCT
Organism: Protopterus annectens; assembly: GCF_019279795.1. Taxonomy (NCBI): domain Eukaryota; kingdom Metazoa; phylum Chordata; order Ceratodontiformes; family Protopteridae; genus Protopterus; species Protopterus annectens. The sequence goes on from NC_056745.1 coordinate 1,441,432,874, forward strand.
CAGATGGAAGAGTTTAAGTTTGTTGAGGTCCTGTTCATGAGTGAAGTTAAACCAGATCAGGAGACTGACCAGCAGATAGGAATACTGATGGCAGTAATGGAGGCATTTAAACAGGACTGTAATAGCGAAGTCAGAACCAGGAGCCTTCCCAGCAGATAGGTATACTGATGGCCGTAATGGAGGCATTGGACAGGACTGGGACAGTGAATTCAGAATGGACTATGATAGTGAAGTGAGAACTGAGTCATAGATGAAACTCTCAGTGTATTAATCAGGCTGTGTCTCCATCATCTCACATGTTCAGGCTGTGTCTCCATCATCTCATGTGGTCAGGTTGTGTCTCCATCATCTCACATGGTCATGAGCACAACTGACAAATATTCTGGTATATCCTGATGAAGACAGGGACAGTCTCCATAACACTGTGAGGAGTATCTTTGAGTAGAGGTACTGCCTTTCCAGTTAAGAGAAGTCAGTCACGGTGGTTTGGGTATTATTATGAGAATGCCCCCTGGAAGTATCTCATAGGAGGTTTAGCATGAATGGTCCATTGAGAAGAGACCCTGGATTAGATTCATAACTTGTTGGAGGAATCGTGTTATACAGTCTTCTTGGGAATATCTGGAAATCCCACTCAATGAACTGGAGAATGTTGCTGGTAACAGAGAAGTCGTTTTCCCTGCTCTGGTTTTCATCAATGTGGTTGTCATCATAGCAAGTGGTTTTGAAAATGAATGGATGCAATGAAATAAAAGAAAAGCGAAAATAAAACGACCATAAAATTAAGATTTCTTTATGCAGTAGACTATTTTTGCATTTTTCTTAGGAAGGAACATGTCCCTTGCCTAGGGTACCCCAATGTCTAGCCCCAGTGAGGAAGGCTCAATAATCCTCCTGCACCTGGAGAAGTACTGCCTTGGTTCACCTCTAAAGATTCCACAGATATATTTTCACTATACTTCTGTAGGGTGATTTTACTATTACATGTAATATTTACGTAACAAGCAATGCCACTGACCTGGTACTAAGCAGTGATAATGATGTTTGTAGAAGAAGCATTTGAAATGCGTGAGCCTGAAAGTGACAGAAGAACATATGTGGTGGTCATTTATTTCTTCTGGAAGAGGTCATAAAGGGATGCATGTTGGGCTAGCCATGTTGTACATCACTATGCATGCTACAGGTTTACCTGAAGATGTAATGCAGCACACTAAGCTTTCTGCACCACTAAAGTATTCTGACAGAAGATGAAGAAGTAGTAGAATCGGACTTGTAGACAGTGGAAAATGTGTGCAGACCTCAAGGACAAATACAGTGAAAAAGGCTCATATCTCTGTATACTTGAGTCAAATTAGTGCAAGAAAGAAACTGAAGAAACAAATGTTTTTTATATATATATATAAAAGAGTAGTGGCTAGCACTTAAGCGCAGTCACGGTAGGACATGAAGTTAATAATGAGCTGTAAAATAAAGGGGTGATTAGGACAACAAGAACATGGGTATGAAGAGATGTTCAAATGCTTTGAAATAGAAAGAAACTGGCCAATAATATTACAGCATTACTAGTTAGAAGGTTAATAGCTGACATGACAGTGCAGCGCAAGTTGTACTGAAGAGAAAGGGAGGGAAAGAGGGACAAAACCAAACAAGCAGATAGAAAGGCAGACAGATAAAGCTAGATAGTTATTTATGTAGATAGAAAGATAGATTGATATAGAGAGAGAGAGTGTGTGTGTGTGTGTGTGTGTGTGTGTATGTGTGTGTATGTATGACATTGTATTCTTTGTTGTTGAACTACGTCATATGGTTACCACTCACTTTATCAGGATAATTTTGTTGGGTCTCAGTTCATTACAAAATATTCATTGAGACCAAATTCAGTAATCCCAGTTGATGAAGTCCTTGTATGAGAAAGATAGCACTTACCCCTCCCCCTTACAATGGCGTGTCTTTGGGTCATGTTTAAATAGTTTGCTTTAGTTTACAACACAGTGATGTGTGACTAAGTTGTTGTTATTTGTCTTTCAGCTTTTCCCGGTTAGGAGTCACCACAGCGGAACTCCGGTCCACTAATGATTGGCAGTTTTTTTTTTTATGGTGTCGAGTTGCCAGCCCGACACCCAACCTTCAACGAAGGCACACCTATTCAACGCATGTCTTTCGAACGCCCACTCGATCACGGGGAGGACATGCAGACTCCACACACAAGGCAGTCCCAACCCAAGCCGAGAATCGAAAGGGAGAACCTCTTGCTGTGAGGCAACAACGCTGTGTGATTAAGTAATATGATATATTACAACACACCTAGGAATTACGCAAGGCATACGTTTTCTTAATTCCCCTGAGTATGCAGTAATATCTGTACTATGCACACCTCTCATGCCTTATTGCATATCTTTCTATTTCTATGTAGGTTTACCTAGTATTTTTTTAAACTTAGTATTCATTACTTTTAGCTAAAATCATCCCCTGTATATTTAACACATTTTAGTCAACAATGCAGATAGATGATTGACAGTTGTACATTAATGAACAATCCCTCGATTTGGGGAATATGCCATTTCCTTGGGGACCATGCAGTCTCAGAGTTAGTACATATAATTAGCAAGGAGTGTAAGCATACAGCTCCCCTGCAAAAAAGAATGTTTTTTTTAATTCTGCATGTCCTGATGAATAACCTCGGTGCATGCACAGAAGCATGTCAAACTTTGGGTTTTTTATATTACTGTGTCAATGTTAGCCAAGTTGATGTAACATTGTTTCAACAAATGTTACTAAATTTGGTTATATTTATAATATATAGACTGCTATAGATATATATAATGTGTATATCTATCTATATAATATATAGATAGATAGCTAGATAGACATAGATAGATATATAAACAGAAACGCACATAACACACACCTCTATATGCAGATATAGTGCTACAAGCTGGAGTGTTGCAGTCTAATGTTAAACAAATCCATTCTAAATATATTAGCCAGCCAACAACAGATGGAATAAAGTTAAGTAGTACAAAAACTAACAGTAAACATTATCAAACAGTGAGTATATAAGCGTACTAGCAATAAACAGTTTCAAAAATGCATAATGTCAAATAGCCCATTTGCAGTAAGCACTTCACAATCTAAGAAAGGTCAAACAAGATTACACTTGTAAATTGCAGACACATAATCAACCTGTTTATCAAAGTCAGGTGACACAGAAGAGTTAATAAGAACAAAAAGGTTGCCTTAAATACCTTTCATTTATCAATGTCAGATGCACAAACTGGGAATCGACTCCTTAGCCGATTTACTTTAATTATAACTACATTAAAATGGCAGAAACCTTACTTTATTTTTCAAAATTTTGCCAAAGCACCAGTGATAATATATTGCCTTACTGTCCACAGTGAACTTTCAAACTTTGACATGTCATTGCCATCACAAGTTTTGATGTTACAATTAACTTGCTTATGCATAAAGGTCAGACTTCTGTTTTATTCATTCAAAAACTGGAACATCTGGAATTCAAGAAATCCTTCATTTTTGTTTAACCCTGAGTTTCTTACATGTTGCAGTGTTGTTCCAAGCTATTATGTAAAGCTTTCCATCACACAATTCTAACATTGTATCTATACTGGAATCAACAATATTTGAATTTTGATGATTTTGTAAGGCATATGAGAGAAGATTGCATTCCTTTTTGGTAGTGATGCAAGGAATGAATCATTCCATGCATTAGATGTATTGCTATAATTCCTGAGAGTATAATACAAAAGTAAATATACATCTTAAAGCACTGGAATATAACAGTAGCAGCATGTGCAGATATGGGAAAGAGTAGTGCAGCTAGATTAAGAAGGGAGGTGATGATTAGTGAGCAGCAGTATGGTTTCATGCCACTGCCAAGAAAGAGCACTACAGATGTGATGTTTGCTCTGACAGTGTTGATGGAGAAGTACAGAGAAGGTCAGAAGGAGTTGCATTGTGTCTTTGTGGACTTAGAGAAAGCATATGACAGGGTGCCTAGAGAGGAGTTGTGGTATTGTATGAGGAAGTCGGGAGTGGCAGAGAAGTATGTAAGAGTGGTACAGGATATGTATGAGGGCAGTGTGACAGTGGTGAGGTCTATGGTAAGAGTGACAGATGCGTTTAAGGTGGAGGTGGGATTACATCAAGGATCAGCTCTGTGCCCATTCTTATTTGCAATGGTGATGGACAGGATGACAGATGAGATCAGACAGGAGTCCCTGTGGACTGTGATGTTTGCAAATTACATTGTGATTTGTAGTATGAGTAGGGAACAAGAGAGGTGGAGATATACTGTAGAGAGGAGAGGAGAGGAATAAAGGTCAGCAGAAATCAGACAGAATATCTGTGTGTGAATGAGAGGGAGGATAGAGGAATGGTGAGGATGCAGGGAATAGAGGTAGCAAAGGTGGATGAGTTTAAGTACTTGGGATCAACAGTTCAGAGCAATGGTGAGTGTGGAAGAGAGGTGAAGAAGAGCGTGCAGGCAGGTTGGAGTAGGCACAGAATAGTGTCAGGAATGATTTGTGACAGATGGATACCAATAAGAGTGAAAGGGAAGGTCTACAAGATGATAGTGAGATCAGCTATGTTATATGGGTCGGAGATGCTGGCACTGATGAAAAGACAGGTGTCAGAGTTAAAGATGTTAAAATTTGCATTGGGTGTGATGAGGATGGACAGGATTAGAAATTATTATATTAGAGGGTCAGCTCAGGTTGGATGGTTTGGAGATAAAGCCAGGAAGGCAAGATTGCATTGGTATGGACATGTGTTGAGGAGGGATGTTGGGTATATTGGGAAAAATATGCTAAGGATGGAGCTGCCAGGTAAGAGGAAAAGAGGAAGGCCTAAGATAAGGTTTATGGATGTTGTGAGAGAGGACATGCAGGTAGTTGGTGTGACACAGCAAAATGCAGAGGACAGGAAGAAATAGAAACAGATGATCCACTGTGGCAACTGCTAGCATGAGTAGCTGAAAGAAAAAGAAGAAACGTGCAGATGGTTCCCAAAGAAGCAAAGAGGTGAATATCCTGCATCAATTGCAATATATATATATATATATATATATATATATATATATATATATATATATAGTGGAGGTCATGGTACAGTGCAGATCAGGAAATGTACCCTTTTCTTCCCAGTAGTGCAGTCTTGGAGTTGGTATATATAATTTGCAAGGGGTGTGGGGGTTCATAAAAATGGTAGGTTTTTGTGGGGTTTTTTTTTTTTTTTTTTGAGTTTTCAGAAACTTGATCGTCTGACATAGACCCATACATATATATATATATATATATATATATATATATATATATATATGTAAAACCTTGTCTGATATGATATGATATATGCAATAATATTTAGTATATCTGCATGTAAAATGTGACTATAGTCAGGATTTTTTTAAGGCATTCAATGTGACATTGTAAGTATTTCAAAGACTGAGAGTTGCAGGTAATATTATTCAGTCATGCCACACTTGTTAATAATATTTATATCTACTTCAGTATTTAGTATTGTTAAATAATTATGCCTTGTGGAATTCTTTGCAGTGGCAATTATCTTCACAGACAAGTGAATGTGTTAGAAATTCTTACAAATTTTGCAAACTGTGTTGTTATATATACATAGAGATTACTTGGACATGCATTGTAGTCAATATATGCAAATCTAACAATACTGTCCAGAGTAATACAAATATGCAACAATAGGTGACACACAGACACACCTACCCTGTTGAGAGACCCATGTTGACATGTAAGAGAAGCCTTTATTTCATTATTTCAGCACCAGCTGTCCCACCTCACAAAAAACAAACTCCTTCTGGTATACTGTCTAACTGAATAGCATCAGAGCATGTAGTAAAACCTGCATAAGACAGCCATTACAAAATATATTTACTAATACAAGAGACAAAGAAAAGATAACACACAGTGAGTATATAACACACAGTGAGTATGTAACACACACTGAGCATGGAACACACAGTGAGTATGTAACACACAGTGAGTATGTATACAGGTATTTGTAGAAACAAATTATCGGTCAATCCTTTCTCAATAATAAAAAAGGAAGCACTTCCTGTCATAAAAATGTGTCTCCCATTCCGCCTGGTCATAGTACAAAATAGTACAACATGTATTCTACTAATACATATCACGTAGACCACTGACTTTCTGCCATGTATAACTTATAATTTGCAAATAGCATACAATCCATAATAAACCCATATGAATGAATCCCACATTACCGAGATGACTTAGCCAAAATTGCAAAAGACCATAAATATACAAGTACAAAGCTCACATAACCGAAAATTGCTCCCCATATGTCTCTGACCAATCCATCAAGTTATCTTCTTATAAAAAACAAAGTGAAAACCTTCCGGTAACTAGTGTCTTAAAATAACTCATCCTAAACAACAATCACAATGTCCCAGTAGTGACACTTCCCATAATTCTACATGAACTTAAAGAAACATTAGTGTAATCTCATTCACTCTGTTCTATTCCCACACTACGTCTATGTGTTACAAACTTACCTCACAGACCAGTCTGCATTATAGTGGATATTACCTCGGTAATTCACAGGGGAAGCAAGAGTGGCGTGATAAGGAAAAGACTGCAATTATTTTTTTCCCTTCATTTTTGCAGGGGGGCAAGCCCCCCACTCCCCTCAAATTAAATATACCAACTCCAAGATTGCACTACCTTGTGGAAAAGGGCATTTTTATAGTGTTGCAAGTGACTACACAACAGTAATTTATTTTTGCTTATATGAGATTCGACCTTTTACATTTCCAGTTTTATACAGCTTCGACAGTCGTCTTGAAAATGTGGGATTCGTTCATATGGGTTTTCATTCATTCGAAGTAGACCCATATATATATATATATATATATATATATATATATGATTTTTGGTGATGGAGAACAAGGTTAGCCACAAGAAACCCTTTCAGGTGACCAAATATAGGGGGGCAGTGATTGCTTCGAATTAATGAGCTTTGACCATGGAGCTATGGCAAGTAGTTAGATTGGGCAATGCCCCTTGTAGTTTAAAGCAGACCAGACCTCTCCAGTGTTAGCCACACCATTGGTGGATTTCACACTGTAAGGTAGAAGTAACTCGAGCAGAAAATGTGTGATAAATTATACAATTGCACTGGTAGAGGTGTCAAACTGTTCCAGATACCAGGAAGAAACAAAAGATGTCCAAGAACAACATGAAAAACTGTTTTAACACTTTGCCACTTTCCAGAGACCTGGTGTCAGCACATGCATTCATTTTTGCAACCAACAGCAGAGCAGATGAACATTGTGATAATGAAACAGGCAGGTATTGACACTTTCTTTTTCTTTTTGTGTTGATTTGTAGTGATGTATGAGTGAAGCACAGTGTTTCAGTCACAAAGATATTTCTGTAAGACTGGCCAAATCAAAGCATATCTAAATGCAAATCAACAAAGATAAAAATAAACCAGCATACAAATAAATTAATCTTCAGAATTATGTATACCCCCCAAAGTAAATGCTACCATTAATATTGATAAGGATTTATCTCATACGTTACAATCTCTATCTGGTTTACCTTTATTTTATTTTATTGAAAGCCGTATGTGTGACTTGCAAAACGTCGAAAGTACAGCTGTAAAGAACCACAATGCATATTCGCCATGTGTTTGAATGGCAAATAAGCAAATGCTTCTTTCCTATTCAAACACATGGATCAAATGTCGGAAGTGGTTTTCCAGCAAACCATTTCGACATTTGATCCTTTGATGTTGTCCGTATTTCGGCATTACGGTTCATGGCAAGGATCGTTCGCATAAATGCATTTCAGTCATTCAAAGGTAAACCCTCTATCCTATTTCTGTATTCTAAAAAACATTTGTTGCTTTTTAGGATCATTTAAAAATTGTTGTTGCCCATAATCATAAAGAATTAATTGAAATGTCACAGCTCATGTGTAGGGCCTCTGCTTTTGGACACCCACATTTTTAGCAGTAACTTGGACATAGGAAGTGGATGAGCCTATTGTTTTTCTAAAATTACCTTGCTTAAAAAGGAGGGGTCTTACTGTCCATTACTTACTGAAGAAATTATTTAAGATTCAAAGCTTCAAAGTAAACTTTTTTGTCATTTAGGACCACACACATGTAGTCTAAACAAAATTTCATGCATTAGTTCTTTCTTGAGATTATAACAGAGAGTAAAACAACACATACAAGTAAAAGAATGAACACAACTAACATATACAATCATACTCCCAGTACCCATACAAAAGAGCAGAAAATTTCCAACACTTGAATACAGAATAAGCATACCATCCCTTAAGTTATAATAACTGCCATATTTAAATAAAAGACACATTACAGACTGCACATTGCTAAGTTGTCTGTCTAATATTGCACTTGATAGAGACAATATAAATAAATACTGCACTTGCTTGGAATTTGTGCGGTATATATTATACAACAGACTATAGGTATTTATGAACAAATAAAAAAGAAAGAACTAACTCAGTTAATGTCCAGTTGTCTGGGACATATGCCCAAGTTCAGAAGTCTTACCACTGTCCGGTAGAAACCCTTACTGAATCTGATAGTCCTGCAGTGGATGCTGCGATATCCACTACCTGATGCCAAATGCATAAGCAGTCCATGCTCTGGATGTGTGATGGCTTTTATTCTGGTGGCTCTTCTGATGCTTCTTGCAGAGTAAAGTTGTTGTATTGATGGAAGACTGGTACCCGTTACCCTCTCTGTGACTCTCACCACTCTCTGTAGTGCCTTCCTTATTGATGGAAGTCTGGTACCCGTTACCCTCTCTGTGACCCTCACCACTCTCTGTAGTGCCTTCCTTATTGATGGAAGACTGGTACCTGTTACCCTCTCTGTGACCCTCACCACTCTCTGTAGTGCCTTCCTTATTGATGGAAGACTGGTACCCGTTACCCTCTCTGTGACCCTCACCACTCTCTGTAGTGCCTTCCTTATTGATGGAAGACTGGTACCTGTTACCCTCTCTGTGACCCTCACCACTCTCTGTAGTGCCTTCCTTATTGATGGAAGACTGGTACCCGTTACCCTCTCTGTGACCCTCATCACTCTCTGTAGTGCCTTCCTTATTGATGGAAGACTGGTACCCGTTACCCTCTCTGTGACCCTCACCACTCTCTGTAGTGCCTTCCTTATTGATGGAAGACTGGTACCCGTTACCTTCTCTGTGACCCTCATCACTCTCTGTAGTGCCTTCCTTATTGATGGAAGACTGGTACCTGTTACCCTCTCTGTGACCCTCACCACTCTCTGTAGTGCCTTCCTTATTGATGGAAGACTGGTACCTGTTACCCTCTCTGTGACCCTCACCACTCTCTGTAGTGCCTTCCTTATTGATGGAAGACTGGTACCTGTTACCCTCTCTGTGACCCTCACCACTCTCTGTAGTGCCTTCCTTATTGATGGAAGACTGGTACCTGTTACCCTCTCTGTGACCCTCACCACTCTCTGTAGTGCCTTCCTTATTGATGGAAGACTGGTACCCGTTACCCTCTCTGTGACCCTCACCACTCTCTGTAGTGCCTTCCTTATTGATGGAAGACTGGTACCCGTTACCCTCTCTGTGACCCTCACCACTCTCTGTAGTGCCTTCCAAACCACACATTGACATTGCTGGTGAGGATACTCTCAAAAGCACCTCTGTAGAAGGTGGAGAGGATATGAAGAGGGGGCTTAGCTTTCTTGAGCATTCTCAAAAAATGGAGATGTTGGTGTGCTTTCTTGATGATCTGGCTGGTGTTACTCGACCATGACAGATCCTCCGATATGTGTCCACCTAGGAATTTCATATACCTAACCCTGTCTACACTCTCACCATTTATCATGAGCACTGGATGGTTTGTTTTGTTTTTTTCTGAAGTCAGTGATAGTCTCTTTAGTCTTGCTTACATTCAGGTCAAGGTTATTCCCCTCACACAAACTGATCAGAGATGCCACCTCCTCTCTGTTTGATCTTTTATCCTCCTTTGTGATGAGACCCACTTCTGTGGTGTCATGAGTAAATGTGATGATATGGTTGGACTTATGCTTTACAGTCTTGGGTCAGGATGGTGAATAGCAGTGGAGTCAGATCACATCCCTGTGGAACCCCAGTATTAATCTTAAAACACTTTCAAGTCACTCTCTGTGGCCTCTCAATCAGGAAGTCCAGGATCCAGTTACAGACATGTTTACTAATGTATATATGCCAGTTTATCTTTCAGCTGCATTGGTACCACCATACTAAATCCTGAACTGAAATCTATGAACAACATCCTCACATAGTTGCCATTGCCCTCTAGATGTTCAAGAAAGCTGTGTAGCATTAGTGATATGGCATCAGCCAAGGATCTGTTCCCTCTGTAAGCAAACTGCAGAGGATCAAAATTGGGAGGTAGGCTTGATGGCAAATGCTTTTTATCAGCATCTTGAAACATTTCATAACAGTGGATGTCAGAGCGACTGGTCTGTAGTCATTAAGGATGGAGGGGGGGTTCCTTAGGCAATGGAATGATGGTTGCTTCCTTGTAGCATGAAAGTACTTTCACCATGGCAAGAGAGGTGTTAAATATCTCTGTGAGTACTATGCACAGTTGATCAGCACAGCCTTTTAACAGTATGTTGTCTGGGCCAGCAGCCTTCCTGGGGTTCACCTTCCTTAGCTCTCTTCTCACCTCCTCTATACTGAGTTTGAGCACAACATCCTTCTCATCAGTGGGTAGCCTTAGTGATTCATAACTCATTGAAAAGCAAAAATAAGTGCAGATGTAATACCTAGACATTTTATATATCCATTAACAACTTTGTTTAATTTATTGTTAAATCATTGCATATAGTACAACATAACACCAATCCATAAAGGGAGTAGATATGTTTTTGACAACTACCAACCATTAAATTTAACTACAGTACTCGGTTAATGTTTCAAGAGATGCTTCCTATTCTTGTTAGAAAACCAAGGCTGTCTAGACATTAATGTTGACGTGTATAAACACAGCTTTTTTATAACAAAGATTTACTGTAACTAATTAAGTTGAATTTTATGAATTTTTCAATATGGTTATTAACAAAAGTGTTAGGGTTGGTGTTGTCTATGTTGATCTGCATAGAACTTTCAATAGAATCCCCCATATATAAATAATTGCCTTCATGAATAAATTAAAGATTAATCCTTTTATATTGGATTAACATCTGACTTAATGGCAGCAATCAAAGGGTTAAATATTTGGTTGAATATTCATACTGGTTTGATATAAATAAGGGTGTGCCATGAGGGTCTGTACTTGGAACTGTCTTTTTTAATTATATGTTTTCTTTTATTCCAAGAGTTAAACATTTTGAGCTTTCTAAATATGTAGATGATATTAGGATAGGGGCATGCCTAACATCACAATGATTATTTGTAACAACTTACTCTGTGGTTGAATAGTTTAGGTATGACCACTGATGTTGACAACAGTGGGTTATGTTTTATCATCCACCTATCATAGACTATCCTACATTTGTAGAGAGTACAAAAGTCAAATGTGTGAATAAGTATAAAGATGTAGAGATCCATATGTCAAATACTCTATTATTTACCAATAATGCACATAATGGCAAAATAAATATCTTTTATGATATATCATCAAGGTCATTTTGTGTATTAAAGCAATTGTTTATTATGTACTGCAGAAAACTATCAGAATATAATTTAATATTTTGTGCATATACTATGAGTGACTTGATGTTGTTAGAAAGAGTACAAAGAAAATTTATAAAAGGGATACCCGTGATTAGGGAACTTTTATATTTTCAGAAATTATAGCAGTTACACTTGCATTCTGAATATTACAGATGGTCCAGTAGCAGGCCATGTTTAGCTTGCAAAGCAATATATGATGCTGAATTATATCTAATATTAAACATAGAAGCATTTATTATTGATAAAAAGTTGCAAAATATATATATTAGTTATAAAACTGAACTTAATAGAACTTCCAAAATAAGTAAATGCATTACACAATCCCTAGCTAGATATTGAAATAAACTTACATTAGGTATAAAGAAAAGTGCATCTTTTCAAACATTTATAGTAAATTTGAATAATTTGATGGATAATAAAGTATATTCATTAAATATGGAGTCTGTACTTTAATAAGGCCTTTGGACCACTGCACAGTAATGAAAGACTATGAAATTATGAAACAGCACCACCTCAGTATAATCTGTTTCCCATTCTCTTTTTGGTTTAATTGTAAGATATAAAGAATAAAATGTGTAAACTGTATTAGTTTTGGGACAAACAGCACAGCATAGACTACCATTTCTGAAATAATGAATACTGTGTTCCAAATCCAAATGTAGCTTTTCCTTATTTTACAATGCTTTATATTGCTTCGCCACAACCATAAAGAACAAAGCAAAATATCACAACTCTATTCAGTAAAATCTGTTTTCCATCCCCATCTTCAGTAAACACACATGAAGAATGGCATTTGAAAACTGTATAAGCTGTACAACACAAAACACTGACAGAATAAGTTTCCCAAAAAATTCAACATTATAGTGCTTTATGTTGTTTCCCTACTACATATTAAACATTTCTAACAGTGTTTTTAAATATGCAAATTAAGTATTCATTACATGGGTAAAATAAATGTCTGTTTCTTGGCTGTCCTACTGCACATAACACACTTATATGTTCCACAATACAACAGTGCTTTATCAGCACAACACATTTGTATGTCTGTAGTATATAAAAACCCACAGAAAAGATGTTGACTAGTCCTATGACATATAGCAGTTCATAGTAGAACTGTATAATTTGTGACCACAGTAAAGCACAGTGTCACCTTATAGCACCTTCAGCACTTTTTGCACTATGTTGGTTTTTGAGATGCTGGCATTAATGGGGTGGTGCAGTTATTCACTAAATAAGCATACCTGTGAGTGGCTTTCCCTTACCCACTCAGGGACCACAACAGCCACAGAGGATGCAGCTAACCTCCAGTCATTAATGGCTATAGGTGCTACACAAGAGGGATCAGGGGTAAAAGATGAATAGTTTGAGGTACAACAAAGACAGAAAACATTTGACATAAAGTAGATGGTAAATTTAGGAAGCATAAAACATTAATTACATTGTATCTACCATGACAAAGTATCAAGGTTATACTGGAAGCTCTATACATTGAAGATTGTGAAGGAATTTGAATCACTAGAGCAGATGTAGGCTAGAAATGCACCATGTTCTTATTAGGTGTGCCTTCATTTTGATACTGACTTTCTGAGAGCTGTTTGTCTGCTCTGAGATGAAAATACAAACAACAAGGATTAGATTGAAATAACCATCAAATTTAGTAAATTACTGGAAATTAAATATTGCATCTACTGAAGGCCTGAGTTGGTAAGAGTGAATAAAATCCATGTGGCGGTCCAGGGCCACACCTTCTGAAATGGAGGCTGAAGTGCTCAGCGCTTCACATTACTAGAATGTTTTTTTTAAGAAGCAATATCAAGTGGCAATTTGGAGATGAGAGATGAGCTTTTGTTAGGCAGTATGCATTAACACACATCTTAGAGTTTCATGGGGTGAGTAGAAGTCTGCTGCAGCCTATAAGATTATGTTCAATAGCATGAATTATGGCTAACATGAGGCTGGGATTCTGTTGGAGTCTGCATTTGAGAGAGATTTTCTTGTATGAAGTTAGTGCACAACCCAACAACTATATTCTTTACAATTTAAACCTGTTGAAAACAAATTGCAAAATCCATAGGTGAAACTCCAAGAAAAAAAAACTCATAGCTGGAAGCCCCCAACCACATGACCTTACATAAATATACTAACTCTGCAGTCACACAGATGTGGAGAAAAAGAGAAACAACCATCAATGGTGAGGGCAATACTTGCAGATGCTTTGATTTCACAATACAGCAATTCAAAGTAAAAATAATCAGAGAAGATTCATTTTGTGGAATTGTGGTTGAGGAGATTACATTTGACAAGATTATTTTTTTCTTGAATAGTAAATGTCCCACTGTACACATTCATATGCAGCCATTAACATGTGTGCCCAATACAGAGTACGGAAAATTATTCCCAGAAGATATGCAATTTTAGGTTTACTATCAAAATGTTGAAATTCATTTGGTGTAATGTTCATATGATTGACCCATATGGTCAACACATGAATATTAAGTAGTTCATTTGGTTGACAGGAAGTCCATACAAATTACCTGTCAACATTATGTTGCAAACAGGGCAAGGCTTTCCCTTGTCTGCACTGTTGTACAATCTCAGAGCTGTAATATATAAGTAACAGGGGTGTGGGGGGGCGCAGTTTACAGGTGTTTTTCAACCATTTAAATTTAGACATTTTTTTTTTGATATTTTGAACATTCGGTGTAATGACTTTCGACGTTATGAACGTCAACCAAATGAATTTCAACATTTTGATAGTAAACCTGCAATTTTATAAGGTATTTTACATTTTGCACAATATTGTCTCACTTATCTCATTAGTATAAGTCAGATATCCAAAAGTGAATGAGTGTTTTGGGGTACAGAATGATCCTCCTGCAACATTTCACTGGAATAAGCTGGATGTCCTGAATACTCCTGGTACCTGTTACTTCTGATAAAGACTAGACATTGAAAAAAATTTAAAGTAGTACAAAGGGAAGCCCAGCTTGTTACACATGAAGAAACATGCAACATATACAAGGAAAATTTCTTAGCATTCTTACATTTTTGAAAAAGATAACATTCACTTTTTCTGAGAGTGGGTACCTGCCACTGTTGTCTCCATTGACTACAACCTTGCAGAGTTTTGTTATGATTTATTTTATTTATATTTGTTGACCGGGCTAGTCCAACTGGATACATGTCCATTTTCAGTAGAAGCCCGGTGAGATAAGCTCCAATTAAGCTAATAAATCAAAAAACTACTGGCAGATTTACTGGAAGCAAAATTCTTAATAAAGTTAACAATCATGCATATTTTAGACTAACAATTCTATCAGACAGGTCTGTCCATTTTACATGTGCTATTTATATTTTTCTTGGTTAATTGTGGTGAGGTTATGATGTCTGGCAATATAATGTTATGTTAGAAACCTGGGATGCAACTCCCAGACTTGTTCTGAGTTGATTCTAAATGACAAAAAATACACTGAACCCACAGACATCGCCAATATCCTGGCAGACAGGTTCAGTGCAAACTTCTCCACCCCCTCCCCCCCAAAAGAGCAAGTATCTATCCCGGCAGAGGGCTGCCTCCCAAACATCTCTGATGCTCAGGTGAAGGCTGCCCTTTCCAAAGCAAAAAACACTGCTTCCATGGGACCAGATGGCGTCCCAGGTTGCATTCTATATGAACTCCAAGAGGAACTAATCCCTCAAATAAAACAGCTATACAATCTCAGCCTCACTACAGGATATGTGCCCACAGAATGGCATACAGCAACAGTGGTCCCACTCCACAAAGGTGGAGCCTCTACAGACCCTGGAAACTATGGCCCCATAAGCCTGACTAGCTTAGTCTGCAAGGCTATGGCTTAGAGCCACATGCTCGAGGGACTTGAACCTCAGCACAGAAATAAATAGAACTTGCTGGAGGGACAGGTTCATAACCCAGTGGCTCCCTTCGCTCTGGAATAGAATTCCAGTTCATGTGAGGCAGAGCACCTCACTGAATCTCTTCAAGAAGAATCTCGATAGGTGGATGGGGGATCGTAGGTTTGTCCCAGGGATTACTCCCATGTCACTATTAGACAGAGGCACAGTAAACTAAACCTTAAAAAGGGCACAGTATACTCAAATCAAGGGGTGGCGTAAACCATACAGAATTGGGCTAGGCTTATAATTGCCCCAGGGCAGATAGCCTAGTATGAACATATGAACCTATGTTAGTCCTGTTTTTTTTTACTATGTGCTTTTATCCTCCATGCCTGCCAGCCATCATGCCCCCGCACCATTGGACTTAACCTATTCCATTCCTCCATTTTAGGAAGATCCCCTGTGTATTAAGGGGACAAGAGTCATCTGGAGGGGTGATCATTCAGACAGCTGTGAGGGTTGCATGTTCTATCATAACCTAGTAATGAGGCAATCTTTAAGATCTTAACCCTACGCATGTTTGGAGGAATGTATAAGCCATATCACCACAGAGGCTCATAATGTCTTTGCCTTACTAGTGTGTGCTTCTACAGTCCAAGTCTGAGACTTGCCACCAGGTGGTGGCTGGTGAGGCTATTATCAACCCCCAAGTCACACATTTGCATTGTCACCCCTCCTCTATGAGATTGTGGCAATGCACAGCTGGATCCCCACCCCCAGAAAGTGCACACCTATCTACCTTAACAGCTCTGGCAAGCTTTGCCAAGGAGCCAGTCTACTAATTAGATTCAGGTCACTTAGGCCATAGTCAGAGCTTTACATTCCACAGCATAGGTCCTGACATGTGTTAATTCTATCGCAAATATTACTTTTTAGTTGTTGACCACAGAAATGACATTGATCTTTGTGACACACAGATGTTTCAGATCAAAAGGAGACATAATCCAGAAAAAATAAAATGTATTAATAAATAATTTTATGACATTTTGGATTCATTTTTGATAATATTCTTCATTTGTAACTGTGGTTACTTAAGACAATATAAAAAAAAACTATTTTTAAAACCCATTAAGTTTTTTTCTATGTTTTTGTCTAGTATAAGTAAAATATGTGTTGAAGTTCATTGTTGCAGATACAGTTCTTCTTCCAAGCTATATGCTATTTCAAGTTTTTAAATGAGGTCATGTTACAGTAAAATTTGTAGATGAATATGAGTCAGTTTATAATTTGTACCAAACCATTCACGGTGTACTTCAAGCATGTTATGACAAATTAATTGAAAGAGTTATAAGACTCATTCTCTGTGGAACAGTGTGCTAGCATATAAATACAATATCATGCTATCATATAAATAATACTGTTGTTGTATTTACAGTCCTCAAATGATGAAGAAAAAGGTCTTGTTAGCAAGTCCGGCTCTTACTTTGAGAAACAGCATCATCACCTCCTCCACTGTCTAGAGAAAACAACGGTAAGCTAAAAGAATTATGCAAAAATGCTTCAAGAATTATACAAAAATGCTAAATGAATTATGCAAAAATGCTTCAAGAATTATACACCTTCATCTCTGCAGTAAGAAAAAGCGTGTGCATGTGCAATTCTTAGATTTAAATGCACTGACCGAAACATAAAGGTACAAACCTGCAGTATGAGCACCTTAAGCAAGTGAATGCATTGCTGTTTAACTGTTTTTATTGCTATGGTGTTTTTTTCCAGGTCACAGGGTTTGGAATTATAACTTTTGTTCAAAGTACAGGAAAACTCATTTTGAACCAGCTTATTTTTGGACAGAAGCTATGTTAAATGAAGTATTTCCAACTTCAATGTAATATGGAAGTTGGTTTGTAGAAGTAATGAGCCAAATTCTTCTCTTTAAAATTACAGGTAAAAATAGCAAATATGTAATGTTTGTAATATGTTAATATTCATAAGGTTCTTGAGCCATTACTTTGAGCAATTGTTGGGGGTTCTTACTGTCTGTGAAGTTGTACTATATTTCAATTGAGTTCAGTCATATTCTCTCTCCTGAACTCAAAACACTCTTCCTTTACTTATGTGCATTAGAAATATTACCATCCCATATTTAGTTATATCACCAACCCTTTTTTTCTAAGATCTACCAATTGAATCCACATACACATTAGGCTTATGAGATAAGTAACAGCTTTCAATTCCCTGCTGAGATGTACATCTAGTTTGGAATGATGCCAATATTCTACAGATGGCACGTTAACCTACTATAACCTCTGGAAATTTTCTTAGCCAACATATTTGGAAGTTAAATTTCCCATGCTTCAGACCTTGCAGTCTCCCACATCTCCCTGTCATGTAGCCTACGTTGCATTTCCCTTAACTCTTTCTGTGAGATGGGTTAAAGGTTACAGAAATACTTACGCCGGTGTGTACTTAATCCTCATTTCTTATGCCCATTTTATAACACCCAAACTGGTTTGTAAGCTCCAGGTAGACATACAGCTATATGCACCAGTCTTACATTAACAAACTTGTATTTATTTATAGAATAAGATAAAAAATAAAAAAACGTAAGCGCTTTCACGATAATTCCTATCGCTTCATCAGACAACTAAACAACTAAAAGTTGCAGTTCATGTAGCATTTCAAACTGGTCAGCTGATATGAGCAAGCCAATAACAAAAGACCCAAAACTTAAAGGTCCACAGCAACCATAAAAAAAAACATATGAAAAACATATAAGAAAATTCATTAAGAATGTCACCAAAAATCTTCATATATAAAAAAGTATAACCATTAAAAAGTCTTTGTGGATGCTTATATAATAAAAAAGTATTAAAATAGTGTAATAAAAAAGTAAGAACTACATGAAGTAAGAAACTTATAAAAGATATAAAATGTGAGAAGTTAGAAACTTGTGAAATGTAAAATGACTATATTAAACTTAAAAATGCATGAGTCGACGTGACTTTAAAAAGGGCTTCAGGGATGTAGTCTCATTCAGGCCTGGGGGTCTTTCAGTATTGAGTACCAAGTATCCATTTCTGCTCCGCACTCTCAGTATAGTTTTCAATGTCACCTCCTCTGATGTTGGCATGCATAACCTGAATAGCTAAAAATCTAAAAGTATGTGTATGGTCCATCTGCTTAACATGGTTCGCCAGGGCATTAGTCTCTTTTTGATTAATGATGTATCTCTATACTGAGAGTGCAGAGCAGAAATGGATACTTGTACTCACTACTGAAAGACCCCCAGGCCTGAATGGGACTACATGTCTGATGAAGCGCTAGGAATTATCGTGAAAGTGCTTACCTTTTTTATTTTTTATCTTATTCTATAAATAAATACAAGTTTGTTAGTGCAAGAATGGTGTGTTTTGTTTGTTCTACAGTCCTGCTGATTTTGCACTTTCCTTACCATGAGACGTTTTGTTGGTTTCAGACATACAGCTATGCCAGCATAGCAATGTATTATTAGATAAAATGTTTATTACATAGAAGTGTTAGAAGAATTTATTCCATTAATTTTTATAACAGGCTACTAATGTTCGCTGCACACCAGTAATTCTTCAAATAAATATGTTTAACTCCACATCTTGCGTATTTTGCTGTCAGTTGAGAAGATCATTTCAGGGAATCATTGATTGTGGTAAAAAGGCTAAAAGACAAGTTTTCAAATGAATCAATTAAAATACTAAGCCAGCCCATTTAATTTTAAAACTAAATATGAGCATTGGTTGCAAAGTTTATTTCTTGCTTCCTCACTAGGGGAAACTATTATAAAATCATTTAAAGCATATAAGACATTCAAAAATAAAAACATACACTGCCCATATGCATTTGTGTTCTTAAAAATAATTTGAGCAATTTAAGTAGATAAGCAATTCTATTCTTCTTTTTGGTGCTAT